>NC_087176.1:7352500-7357500 GCF_035594125.1 Scylla paramamosain
TGGTAATTCTCTATCCCTTTTCTTCCTGTGTTTGGTAAGGGGCGACAGTGGGAAAGACTGTGTGTGTGTGCGTGTGTGTGTGTGTGTGTGCACGCGCTAGGGAAGAGGATGTGTGTAGGTGTAGGTATTTGAAAGCTAATTTGCGTATATGGATACGTGTGTGTGTGTGTGTGTGTGTGTGTGTGTGTGTGTGTGTGTGTGTGTGTGTGTGTGTGTGTGTGTGTGTGTGTGTGTGTGTGTGTGTGTGTGTGTGTGGATGTGAGTTTGCGTGTTGATGCGAGTGTGGGCGGAGAACAGTTAGCAACACCAGACCTTGACAATTTCTCCACGTCCACGCCAGGTTCCCTTGTGTCCTTTGTTACATAAAGGATCCTATTCCTTTATTCTGAAACACTTCAGCGCTGCACCTCCACTACTTACCAAAGGCTCTAGATGAAACGACACGGTTTTTTAATGGTGGTTTTACGATTGTAGTGACAGATTAACATTTTCTGATGGCGATTCCTCTAAAATATGCCTGCCTATTTCCACATATAATCCACATTCATAAGTCTCTCTAATTGTCTTTATAATCTCCCTATTGATTCTGGACTAACAACCTGAATCCTGAGTTTTTGTGGTGAGTCAATAGGGAGCTTGAAAAGAGGACTAGACAAATGAACGGATGGGGATGATAGGTGGAAATAGGCAGGCGTGTTTTATACAGGGACTGGCCACGTGTAACCATGATGGCTTCTTGAACCAACCCTTGTGTTCTTATGCTCTTATCTCCTTAAATCTTCAAAGGATGTAGTTACAAGCGATTTTCTCCTCAGTACAACGCCTTGCCAAACACTGCCACACCCAAACACACACACACACACACACACACACACACACACACTAACTCTGATTGGTCACAACTAAGACTTTGTTCCTTCATCTGCGTGACTCAAGATAACACACACACACACACACACACACACACACACACACACACACAAGTACAGCCAGACAATGAAGACTGCAATAACTTTCACTAGAGGCTGTCAGATGTAGTCAAGTTAAGACGCTGAAATCTCTAAGAATACCAAAGTTTATGTGATGTTTAAGCGTCTTATCTACACTGCTTTTAAGGGAAGTGGAAATTTTGGTGCCTTTTCTCGTATCTTCATGCTTCCATTGATAGAATAACAAGAATTATGGACCACCAATTGATAAAGTACCCTTAAAAACCCGACTTATCACTATAGTGGACTTAGACACAGATATGAGAGAGAAAATCTTTCCAAACAGACCCAGCATCGCGTCTTGGCAGAAAATGCGACTATTGATTCTTCCAGTGATAATCTAATAAGAATTCCGGACCATCAATAGAGGAAGAAACACCCTTAAGAACCGAATTAATAATTATAGTGACCTCTAAACAGTCGTGGCGAAGAGAGTAAACCTTTCCCAACACACATCATTGCGACTTTATTGTTTTCATGCTTCCAGTGACAGTGCAACAAGCAATCTATACCATCAGTAGAGTAAAAACACATATAAAAACCCAAATGATCATCTCTGCTATCTCTGAAAACGGTCGTGGTAAGAGAGCAAACCTTTCCAACCAGACCGAACATTGCATCTTGTTTTCATGCTTCCAGTGGCAGTCTAACAAGCAATCTAGACCATCATTAGAGTAAAGACACCCCGATGAGTAAAAAGAACCCAAATGATCATCTCTGCTACCTCTGGCGGGGCGAGAGAAAACTTTTCCAAACACACATCATTGCGACTTTGTTTTCATGCTCCCAGTGACAGTCTAACAAGCAATCTAGACCATCAATAGCGCAAAAAACACCATTAATAACACGACTAATCATCTCTGCTATCTTTGAAAACAGTCGTGGTTGAGAGAACAAACCTTTTCAACCAGACCCAACAACACGTCTTGCTGAAAAATGAGACTTGATCTAAATAAACGAGGCAAGTGAGTCAGGCTGAGACAGATTGAAAGACAGGTTCGGTGATCTGCGTCAGGAATAGGAAGAGGAGGAAGAGGAGGAGGAGGAGGAGGAGGAGGAGGAGAAAAGGGTGAGGGTGAAGGCTGGTGAGGGACGCGAGATTGGTCGAGTGCCTTGCTGTGTTGGGTGACCTTTTATGGCGAGAGGCGAGGAGGGAGGGAGGAGCAGAGGAAGGAGGGAGGGGGGGAAGCGAGACAAGGGCAGGGAAAGGGAGGGAACGAGGAGGAGGCGAGGGAGGGAAGGAAGGGAAGGACTGGGGGAGGTCCCTTGAGCAAGAGGCAGCGGCCCTTAATTGTTTCCCCCAGGGACGTTCGGGGACAAACAACGTCGCGAAGTGGATAAACTCCGCTTAAACTTTGCAAATTGAAAGAATAAATGCCAAAATATCGCAGATTGTGAGAATAAACGCCACAACATCGCGAACTGAAAGAATAAACGACAAAAACATCCTAAACTGAGAGAACAAATGCTAAAACATCGTAAAATGAAAGTATAAACACCACAACATCGCGGAATGAGTGAACACACGTCGCTTAAACATCACAAACTGAGGACGCAGGGGAACAGCGGGAGGACACCAGCGGGAGGACACAAGTGAAGGGACATTAGTGGGAAGATGTTAGCGGGCGGGAAGTTGCAATGGGTTACTAAGAAGCCGGGAAGATGTAATAGGACTTCAGCGGGAGGACTTCGGCTGGAGGACATGAGCGGAGGGACATTGGCAGGACAGCGAGATCTTAACGGGAAGATATTAACGGGTTGTGAGCGAGAGGAGATGAGAAGGAGCATGAAGGCGGGAGGAGACGAGAAGGACGCAGGCGGGAGGGTGTTACCGGGAGGACATGAGCGGGAGGACACGGGAAGACCTTGAGGTGCAGCGCGTGGGTACTAATGAGTGACGGGCGAGGCGGGATGAGGAGGAGGAGGAGGAGGAGAAGAAGGAGGAGGAGGAAGAGGAGGGTGATATAGTTTAGGAGGTTAAGAGTGAGTAATTAGTGTGTGTGTGTGTGTGTGTGTGTGTGTGTGTGTGTGTGTACAGTAGGGAGTGGGCGGGAGGAGGGCTGGAGGGGAAGCACACACACACACACACACACACACACACACACACACACACACACACACACATGTTTACCACGCTCCGCAAACTCACTCAGGGGCCGAGACTGAGATGCTTAACGCTCGTGCGCGCCCCCACATCCAACCCCACGAATCTCTCCCGCCCCCCCTTCCTCCTCCGGGGGCGGGGGAGGGGGGAGGGGATGCTGCTGACGAAAGACTTGTATCCAAACCGTTACGGGATGTGACCGCCGCATGTGTGTCAGGCGAACAGTGCGGCGGGAGGGGACGCGAGAGGGCGGGGAAGAGTATGAAGAGGGCGGGAGGTACGAGGAAAGGCTGGGAAAGAATTGGGAATAGTGAGGAAGGTGATGGGAAGGACAAGGGAGGTGAGGAGAGGAGCGGGTTGAGGGAGAAGGATGAATAGAGACTGGAAAGAGGACGAGAAGGGACGAGGAGATTGACAGACTGATCACACATACCCAACTACCGGAAAGGGGACGGGAAGGGGCGGCTTGGGCGTGGGGATAGCATACAGTAAGCTGGATGGACGAAGAATTAGCTTAGAGTGGGTGGCGTCACTGCATAACTAGAGAGGGTCACAAGTGCCCCTCATAGCCTCCCGCAGCCTCCCGCCCCCCACAGAGACAAGCGCCCGCCCTGGAGTCCCGCGGCGCTGGTCGGGAGGAAAAACTTGACCTTAAGTGTCTTGTGTTCAGCGTGTGTCTTCGTCCGGGGATGGGAGGGAGAGGCAGGGAGAGACAGGGAGTGGCAGGGAGAGGGGCGCGGCGAGGCAATGCAAGGAGGGAGAGGCAAAAAAGAACTCTCACCAGGTTACTTGGTCTTACAGGCAGCCCAGGGCGAGGCGAGGAGCGGAGGGAACGGGAGGGAGAGAGGTAGAGAGAGAGGAGAGGAGAAAGAAGTGTACTCGGAGAAAGAGAGACGGGTAATGGAGGAGGGAGAACCCGCCAATTAGAAGCACTGTAACACTTTTTTGCCAGGGCGTGGGAGCGTGGGAGAGTGTGGGAGTGCAGATGTGGAAGAGCTGTGGAAAGGAGGGCGTGAGAACGGGCGCGGCACTATGGTTTGTCTGGCTGGGGCGTGGCGGATGGATGTGGCGTGGGGCGTGGACGGGAGGTGGCCTGTGACGGGAAGACACTGGATCACAACCCGGGCACGCGACCTGCGGCGCCACCCCCACAGACAGGCTTGGCGGCCACCGGGACACCTGCTGCTGAGACCCCGCGGGAGGACAACTTGGCCAACGGGACTGGCGTAGAGCGGGAGGAGGAGGAGGAAGAGGAAAATGAGGAGAAGTAGGAGGAGGGGGAGGGGTACAAAGCAATACAACGGAATGAAGCAAACACTTCTCTGTCGTAAGCGAGGAAGCTGGCAGCGACTCGTAGGGTGGCATGGAAATTATACTGGGGGGACTGGAGGAAGTAGACAGGCGGACAGAGATACAGAGACACAGAGACGTATAAAAGAAAAAAAAAATCCTAATCTCAATTGTATCAGTACTTACATCAGGCGGGTTATGTGTGGCATGTCTATTGGGTGAGAAAAATGCTAATTGTGTACTGGTTGAGTGGTTACTGAGTGTTTGTTCGTTTGTCCGCCCTGCCTTTTAACGAGTCATATTACTGTCCACATCACACGCAGGAGTAACTCGTCTTGATATTCGAACCGCTACTGAAGCTAACAAGTATTTAGTTTAATTTAACGATCTGTTTATTGACAAATTTGTTATTCCTGTTCTCTTGTCATGAAGCGTGTGGCAGTAACCGAGGCAGGTGAGGCCATGGGGACACGAAGACACGGGGATACGGGGACGCGGGAACACTGCCAACTGTTACCTCACCCGCCTGAATTACTGCCACAGGCCTGATGACTCACAGTGCACAAGAGAGCATCAGTCAGCGGCAGTATTATCGTGTCCTCGTCACCTCAGATAAC
>NC_087176.1:7365000-7367500 GCF_035594125.1 Scylla paramamosain
CTATCACTCCAATCCCTCCCTCAGGATCCCCCTAAGCGAAGGTGCCTCTGGCGTTTTGCCTCTGCTAGTTGGGGGGACCTGAGGCGGTATTTTGCTGATTTTCCTTGGAATGACTACTGCTTCCGTGTCAGAGACCCGTCTTTGTGTGCTGAGCGCATAACAGAGGTGATAGTGTCTGGCATGGAGGCGTACATTCCTCACTCTTTTTCTCGTCCTAAACCTTCTAAACCTTGGTTTAACACAGCTTGTTCTCGTGCTATACATGATAGAGAGGTGGCCCACAAAAGGTACTTAAGCCTTCCTTCACCAGAATCTCATGCACTTTATATTTCTGCCCGGAACCATGCCAAGTCTGTTCTCCAACTAGCCAAAAACTCCTTCATTAACAGAAAATGTCAAAACCTTTCAAGATCTAACTCCCCTCGTGATTTCTGGCATCTAGCCAAAAATATCTCCAATAACTTTGCTTCTTCTTTCCCTCCTCTACTTCAACCAGATGGCACCACTGCTATCACATCTATTTCTAAAGCTGAACTCTTTGCTCAAACCTTTGCTAAAAACTCTACCTTGGACGATTCTGGGCTTGTTCCTCCCTCTCCTCCACCCTCTGACTACTTCATGCCTCGTATTAAAATTCTTCGTAATGATGTTTTCCATGCCCTCGCTGGCCTAAACCCTCAGAAGGCTTATGGACCTGATGGGGTCCCTCCTATTGTTCTCCGAAACTGTGCCTCCGTGCTTGCACCTTGCCTAGTCAAACTCTTTCAGCTCTGTCTGTCAACATCTACCTTTCCTTCTTGCTGGAAGTTTGCCTACATTCAACCTGTTCCTAAAAAGGGTGACCGCTCTAATCCCTCAAACTACCGTCCTATTGCTTTAATTTCCTGCTTATCTAAAGTTTTTGAATCTATCCTCAACAGGAAGATTCTTAAACATCTATCACTTCACAACCTTCTATCTGGTCGCCAGTATGGGTTCCGTCAAGGCCGCTCGACTGGTGATCTTCTGGCTTTCCTTACTGAGTCTTGGTCATCCTCTTTAGAGACTTTGGTGAAACTTTTGCTGTTGCCTTGGACATATCAAAAGCCTTTGATAGAGTCTGGCACAAAGCTTTGATTTCCAAACTACCCTCCTACGGTTTCTATCCTTCTCTGTAACTTCATCTCAAGTTTCCTTTCTGACCGTTCTATTGCTGCTGTGGTAGACGGTCACTGTTCTTCTCCTAAATCTATTAACAGTGGTGTTCCTCAGGGTTCTGTCCTGTCACCCACTCTCTTCTTATTATTCATTAATGATCTTCTAAAACAAACTTCTTGTCCTATCCACTCCTATGCTGATGATACCACCCTGCACTTTTCCACGTCTTTTCATAGACGTCCAACCCTTCAGGAGGTAAACATATCACGCAGGGAAGCCACAGAACGCCTGACTTCTGATCTTTCTAAAATTTCTGATTGGGGCAGAGCAAACTTGGTATTGTTCAATGCCTCAAAAACTCAATTCCTCCATCTATCAACTCGACACAATCTTCCAGACAACTATCCCCTCTTCTTCAATGACACTCAACTATCCCCCTCTTCTACACTGAACATCCTCGGTCTGTCCTTTACTTATAATCTGAACTGGAAACTTCACATCTCATCTCTAGCTAAAACAGCTTCCATGAAGTTAGGTGTTCTGAGACGTCTCCGCCAGTTTTTCTCACCCCCGCAGCTGCTAACTCTGTACAAGGGCCTTATCCGTCCATGTATGGAGTATGCTTCACATGTCTGGGGGGGTTCCACTCATACTGCTGTTCTAGACAGGGTGGAATCAAAAGCTTTTCGTCTCATCAACTCCTCTCCTCTAACTGACTGTCTTCAGCCTCTCTCTCACCGCCGCAATGTTGCATCTCTAGCTGTCTTCTACCGCTATTTTCATGCTAACTGCTCTTCTGATCTTGCTAACTGCATGCCTCCCCTCCTTCCGCGGCCTCGCTGCACAAGACTTTCTTCTTTCTCTCACTCCTATTCTATCCACCTCTCTAACGCAAGAGTTAACCAGTATTCTCAATCATTCATCCCTTTCTCTGGTAAACTCTGGAACTCCTTGCCTGCTTCTGTATTTCCACCTTCCTATGACTTGAATTCCTTCAAGAGGGAGGTTTCAAGACACTTATCCACCAATTTTTGACCACTGCTTTGACCCTTTTAGGGACTGGCATTTCAGTGGGCATTTTTTTTATTAGATTTTTGTTGCCCTTGGCCAGTATCCTTCCTACATAAAAAAAAAAAAAAAAAAAAAAAAAAAAAAAAAAGATTTCTACATTATCAACAGGAGAAACACTCTTGAGAACCCGCCTAATCATCTCCGTGACCTTTGAAAATTGTCGTGACGACAGAGAGCAAAAAAGCATTTCAGAATACGGCTCCCCCTCCCTCCTCTCTCTCTCTCTCTCTCTTGGTGTGCAGCAAGGACACGGCAACTGCACGGACACGTCACCAAACGCCTCATGTTCGTT
>NC_087176.1:7370000-7400000 GCF_035594125.1 Scylla paramamosain
CTTGTGTTCTTACGAGTCAATAGGAAGCTTAAAAGAAACGCTAGACAGATTTATAGATAGGGATGATAAACACAAACAGGAAGGCATGTTTTATACAGAGACTGCCATGTGTAGACCTGATGGCTGCCTGCGTCAACCCTTGTGTTCTTATGGTCGAGGGAGGGACTGAAGCGCGAGTCATGGTCCACCTCTCACTGCATGAAGAGTCTCACCACAATTATGGATTAGAAGTGAAGGTGAAGATTGGAGAAAATCAAGGTGCTGTCTTGAAACATGGATTCAATTCACCGTCATTACTACTACCACCACCACTACTGCCATCACCCTCATCACCGCTGACCCTGCCACCACCACTATCATCGCTACCACTATATGTGTTCTCTCTCTCTCTCTCTCTCTCTCTCTCTCTCTCTCTCTCTCTCTCTCTCTCTCTCTCTCTCTCTCTTTCCATACAACCCTTCATTCTAGTACCACACTTAAACATTACCATACACTCAACCCTCTCACCACCTCACTACACCATACCACCACCACCACCACCATTACCACACCACACCACCACAACACTGGTATCCCAATCCTCACCCCTGTCACCACATCCTCATCCTGTCTATCACAACATCACCACAGCTCTATACCATCACCACCACCACATCCCTGTCCTCACCACCACCACCACCACTTGCACCACTGCGGTTGTCGTGTGGAGCGCCTATCACGCCCTTAAGTTGAAACCTTTTCCTATCTCAGCACGACTATATTCAAAGGCCACAGAGATGGTTAGCCAGGTTCTCAAGAGTGTTTCTTCTGTTAATAACGTATAAATCTTGTTAATCTGTCTGTAAAATCGTAAAAACAGCCTTAAAAAATCCGTATAACTTCAACTACAGCTTGAAAAGAATGTTTCCTGTTAATAATGAAGAAATCTTGTTAATTTGTGCATAGAAACATTAAAACACCCTTAAAAATCGTGTCATTTCAAGGATAGCCTTTGTAATGTAGTGGAGGTGCGGAGCAGAAGTGTTTCAGAATGAGGGCCTCAGAGTGAGGGGACGGAGAGAGAACAGGATAGTAGTGGCGGCGGCGGCAGTGGTGGTGGTGGTGGTTAGGAAGATGAGGAGTGACATGCATGTTAAATCACCACAATATACACAAATAACATACCTGCCCATCACTTCACTACGCAACTCTCCACTCTAACACAACTTAACATTTCCCACAATAAGCCACTGCATTTTACTGACAGCATGCAAAAAACTTCCTAAAAACTCAATACTGTTTTTAAGTGGCGACTCACCTGCCACACCTTCCCTCAAACCTGATCATACTGTATGCGGTGAGTCTCACTGTAAGAATCCTGAAGACGTAAGAGGAGGAGAAAGAGAGGAAGATTTGAGAGGATGTTTATGGATGCAGTAAAAGACGCAAGCTTGTAGTGGGCGTGTGACTAGGGTGGCGTGATGTACGAGTCTCCTCCAGTTGCTTCTGTCCCTTGCATCTTCCTCTGTGACTCCCATCCTTCGAAGTTCTATCAACATTCCATCCCTCCCTCTTTTAACCTCTCATCTTCTCAGGCTGTCTAAATGAACACAGGCCACAGGAGAGGGCAGACGCACGGGCTTATGTTAGGAGACGCCGAGGTGCATGAAACAGACCTCTAACAAATGGCAATAGGAAAAATAAGAACGTACAAATGACAGTGGGAAAAATAAAAGGAACGTAGAAATGGTAATAGAAAAATAAGAAGAAAGTATAAATGGCTGTAGGAATATGAGAACGTACAAAGGGCAAAAGGAAAAATAAGAAGGACGAACAAACGACAGTAGGAAAAATAAGAAGAACGTGTTAGCTCTAAAAGGAAGCTTACTCAGGAGTTGTAAAGAGAGGTAATATTTAAGACTTATCGTATCAGTTCCCCTCCTCAGCTAAACTGGTCTCTGGTGCCTCGAGTTCTCTCTCTCTCTCTCTCTCTCTCTCTCTCTCTCTCTCTCTCTCTCTCTTTTTTGTTGGATTGAAAGCAACTGATGTTTTGTGGCTAGTAAGAGGAGAAAATGAGGATAGAAAATGATGATAGAGGTTGGAGGACAGCTGCTTGAGAGAGAGAGAGAGAGAGAGAGAGAGAGAGAGAGAGAGAGAGAGAGAGAGAGAGAGAGAGAGAGAGAGAGAGAGAGAGAGAGAGAGAGAGAGAGAGAGAGAGAGAGAGAGAGAGAGAGAGAGGAGCAGAAGGTACACAACTCAAGAATATTTAGACAAGACTCCTACTTCTGTCCGTGTTTAGAGACGCTCGATTCTCTCACCAGGACTGTTTTCAAAGGCCACAGAGATGATTAGCCAAGTTGTCATGGGTATTTTTGCCAGTGGTTGAGAAGATGCATTGTTAAACTATCAGTAAAATAAACAAAACACTCTTGAAAGCCCCAATAACTTCCACTGCAGCCTGTTAATTAAGCTATTACTGGAATCATGAAGACACCATTGAGAAGATGCATTGTTAAACTATCAGTAAAATAAACAAAACACCCTTGAAAACACCAATAACTTCCACTGCAGACTGTTAAACTACCACTGGAATCTTGAAAACACCCTGGAAAACAAAGAAACGAAAATAAAAACAACAGGAAGAAGAGATGAATTAACTGTAAAGATAAATGAGAGGAAAGAAAAAGGAAAAAAAAAGAGTGAAGTAAAATAAGAGGAAAAAAATGAATGAAGGAAAAAAAGGAGAGAAGAAAAAAAAAGAACGAGAGGAGGAAAATATTAAAGCGAAAAAAATAGGAAAAGTAAATGAATGAACACGAAAAAAAAGAAAATGAATGAATGAAAACCAAAAATAGACAAAAAACATCCCTCCCCCTCCCCCTTAAAAAAAATAAAATAAATAAAACAATAAACGAGAACTAGAAGCGTCCGAAGAATTAGGTAAGGTTGTTTAGCGGCTCTGTGAAGGCCGCAGCAACTAACGGAACACAGGTGGTAGCGGTGGTGATGGTGGTGGTGGTGGTGGTGGTGGTGATGCTACAACTACTACTGTTTCCCCCTCCGTCTTCTCTTCCTCCTCCTTCTTCTTCTCCTCTATTGATTTATTCTTCTTCCTTTTTCTATCTCCTCATTTTTCTCTTATCTTCGTCTTCATCCTCCTCCTTCTTTTTCTTCTTCTCCTTCTTCTTTTTCTTCTTCTTCTCTATTGATTTGTTGTTCTTCCTGTCTCTATCTCCTCATTCTTCTTCCTCCTCCTTCTCGTCCTCATTTTCCTTCTTCTTCCCTGATTCGGCCTTCTCATTCTCCTCCACCTCTTCCTCCTCCTTTCTGCTGTTATTTATTCTTCCTGTTCCTCTTCTCCTTGCTTCCTTTCATCTATTCTCCTTCTCTTCATATTCTTTTTCTTTTTCCTTTTTTTTTTTACATATTATTTCTTCCTCATCCTTTTTTTTTTTTTTTTTTTATGTAGGAAGGACACTGACCAAGGGTAACAAAAATTCAATAAAAAAAAAAATGCCCACTGAAATGCCAGTCCCATAAAAGGGTCCAAAGCGGTAGTCAAAAATTGAAGGATAAGTGTCTTGAAACCTCCCTCTTGAAGGAATTCAAGTCATAGGAAGGTGGAAATACAGAAGCAGGCAGGGAGTTCCAGAGTTTACCAGAGAAAGGGATGAATGATTGAGAATACTGGTTAGCTTTTGCGTTAAAGAGGTGGACAGAATAGGGGTGAGAGAAAGAAGAAAGTCTTGTGCAGCGAGGCCGCGGGAGGAGGGGAGGCATGCAGTTAGCAAGATCAGAAGAGCAGTTAGCATGAAAATAGCGGTAGAAGACAGCTAGAGATGCAACATTGCGGCGGTGAGAGAGAGGATGAAGACAGTCAGTTAGAAGAGAGGAGTTGATGAGACGAAAAGCTTTTGATTCCACCCTCTTCCCATCACTTCATTCCTTCCTCCATTCTCCTCCTCTACTACCACCTCCTCCTTTCCCTATCTCTTCCTATTGCTATTCTCTCTTCTCCTTAGTTTATTCCTTCCACCCTCTTCCACCTCCTCCACCAGCATCACTACCACTACAGCCAGGTGCACCCCGCGTCACTCAAGCAGCATTCCTGACCCGCACCACGCCAAAGACTTCCCTTCCGGCACGAGAACTGCGTATGCTGTTGACATTTAGAGCTCCCAGCCATCCGTCAGGCCGCCACCCGTCGCTTAGTCTCCGATTACGGACCCTATTCTGAAACACTTCTGCGCCTCATCTCCACAACTTTCAAAAGGTTGTAGTTGAAGTGGCACGGGTTCTCAAGGGTTTTCTTTACGGTTCTAGTTTTATATTGGCAAGATTTCTTTGTTATTAACTTATTAACAGGAGAAATGCTTGTTAGATGCTGGCTAGTCATCTCTGTGGCCTTGAAAAACAGTCGTGGTGAGAGAGCAAAGCGTTTCAGAATACGGGTTTATAATAACTGACACGGGTTTTTAAGTGTGTTTTTACATTATCAACAGGAAAAAAAAATACTCTTGAGAACCCGGCTAGTCATTTCTATGGCCTTAGAAAACAGTAATGGTGAGAGAACCAAGCGTTTCAGAATACCGGCCAAAAAAAAACAAGCGCTGTGATAGGCGCGGGTACAGCCAGGCAGCCCTACCGGTTCAACCAGTTACACGGAACTTTGTAACTAACCTGGCGGTAGTTCGGCTCTTCAAGGTTGTCACACTAGTTCAGGTGATTGCCGAAGGACACAGGGACACGGGGACACGGTAACGCTGCCACTGACTGATGCTCTTTGTCTCTTGTACTGTGTCATCAAGTGTGTGGCAGGAACCCAAGCAGGTGAGGACCCGGGAACACTGGGACACGAGAACATCCGTCAATGGCAGTGTTACCGTGTTCCTTGTGTTCACGTGTCCTCACCTGCCAGAGTTATTGCCACGGACTTGATGATACAGTGAAGTGGAAACTGTGGGGAGGACGTGGCCTTGCTGTAGTGTCCGTGACGCTGAGGAGGGAAAGAAAACAATGGTTAGTTTTTTATATACTGAGGAAGATCGGGGGGGGCGACATTTTAAAATCGTGCATAATTATTGCTGTCAAGGCATTTAAATATACAAGGAAATGAAGAAAAAAAAAAGAATAATGCTGATGATGATATTGGTAAGAATAAGAATAATAATGATAATGATGATGGTAATAATAATAATAATAATAATAATAATAATAATAATAATAATAATAATAATAATAATAATAATAATAACAATAATAATAATGAGGATAATAAAAATATGAATAAGAAAAGAAGAAAAAAATAAGAATAGCAACAATAACAACTGCTACTACTACTACTACTACTACTACTACTAACTACTACTACTACTACCACCACCGTAACCGCAACAAAACACACACACACACACACACACACACACACACACACACACACGATAAAAAAAAACAGACATATAGACAGAAAGCTAGATAGGAAGACAAGGTACTGGAGTAACTGACGAGTGTGAAAGAAGCTACATCAGAAAATCGGGCGCCTTCCATAGTGTGTTCTCGCTCCGTCCAGCCTCATTAACACCACTTAGCAGCATTCCACCACCCGGCGCGTGACACTTAAGGTAATCAGGTGCTGTGAGGCAGATAGGAGCGCTACCACTGTGCGTCTCTGCCAGGGGCCAATAGATGTTTCAGCCTTCTTTTATCTGCGAGTTGTAACGGGTTCTAGTGGAGGTTGTTTGGGTTTTCAAGGGTGTTTAAAGGGTTTTAGTACTACAGTGAAGGTTATTAAGATTTTCAAGGGTGACAGTGATAGTTTAAGAGGCTCTAGTGGAAGTTGTTGGATCTTTAAGGGTGTTCTCGTGGTTCCAGTGAAATAAAGACAGAGAGAAAGATAGAAAGAGATAGACAGCTAGACAAACAGGCAGGCAGGTAGGATGGCAGGCAGACATTATTCATACTTTTACACTTTAAATATCATACACACACACACACACACACACACACACACACGCAGCGGTTCATTAAGAGTGAAGCGAACCGATGAAGAACCGTGAGGTTGAATGTGTGTGTGTGTGTGTGTGTGTGTGTGTGTGTGTGTGTGTGTGTGTGTGTTTATTTATATGTCTGTTTGTCTGTCTATCTGTGTCTCTGTTTGTTTCTTTTATCTGTTTTTCTGTCTGTCTATCTATTCGTCTGTTTGTCTGTCTGTTTGTCTGTGTTTTTGTTTATTTATTTATTATCTTTTTATTAATTCCTTTCTCTCTCTCTCTCTCTCTCTCTCTCTCTCTCTCTCTCTCTCTCTCTCTCTCTCTCTCTCTCTCTCTCTCCGGAAACCCACAACCAATAAATAGATAATTTAAAGGAAAAAAGCCACGACTGTAGATGATGAACAATGGAACAATGGAGGAGGAGGAGGAGGAGGAGGAGGAGGAGGAGGAGGAGGAGGAGGAGGAGGAGGAGGAGGAGGAGGAGGAGGAGGAGGAGGAGGAGGAGGAGGAGGAGGAGGAAGAAGAAGAAGAAGAAGAAGAAGAAGAAGAAGAAGAAGAAGAAGAAGAAGAAGAAGAAGAAGAAGAAGAAGAAGAAGAAGAAGAAGAAGAAGAGAAAGGCCCAAAGCCCCGCCACCATCACCATCACCACCACCACCACCACCACCACCCCCCTGCCAATGTCCTTACCGCGCCTCCGGACACGCCACGGGCAAGGCAGGGAGGGTAACCACACCCTCCCTACCCGTCACCCAACGCCGGAGGTCAGTGGCGAGGACAGACGGGGGCGCGGTGGGCGTGGGCGAGGAGAAAGAAGGAAACACGCAAGCTTGGGTACAAAAGGTCGGTAGGGTGGGCAAGATATGGGCAGAATGTATAGAGCTAACAGACTGGGTATGGGTGTGCGGGAGACTTACCAGATGGAAATGGGTGTAGAAGGTAACATGCTGGAATTGGGTTGTCATGGCGGGGGGGACGAGTGGGCCGAGTAGACAGAGGTGGGCGAGACAGAACATAACATTGGCAGTAATCAAAGAGATGCAATAATTTTCCATTTCTTCCATTACTGACAAGGGTGGACAGAATGAGGCAGGCATATATTAGTACCACAACACGTATATTCAAGTGGAGGTCAACCCAGTAACTCGTCAACTTAGCCTTAATAAAAACGTACTATGACTTTAATACTGAGAAGGCTGGACAGAATCTGGCAGGAATATTAGTAGTACAACACGTGTGGGTTTGGGGACAAGGCTGGAGCGGCGAGACTGGGATGTTGTGGTGGTGTGGTGGTGTGAAAAGAGACGAGGAGTATGTGGGAGTGGGAGTGCTGGAGATGGATCTTCCTGGCATGAGAAAGAGAGGAAGACCTGAGAGGGTTCATGGATGTGGTGAAGGAAGAGTTGCTTGTAATGGGTGTGACTGAAGAAGGCGCAGAAGGCATAATGCGCTGGAGAGGGTTGATGCGTTGTGGTGACCCTGACGGAAGCGGCCTATGGAAACTTATGGCTGATAAACTAAAAGGTCAGCCTGACATTTTAGTAACCAGAGTACATTGCATAACAAAGGAAAGCACTTTTAACACAAAAATCTTTATACTTGCAAGGAAATAAGAAGTGATAAGATTTTCACTCTTACGAACACGGCTGAGAGGGAGAACAAAACTTACGAACACGGGTGAGAGGGAGAACAAAGCTTACGAACACGGGTCAGAGAGAGAACAAAGCTTACGAACACGGATGAGAGAGAGAACAAAGCTTACGAACACGGATGAGAGAGAGAAGAAAGCTTACGAACACGGGTGAGAGAGAGAAGAAAGCTTACGAATACGGCTGAGAGAGAAAACGAAACTTACGAACACTGATGAGAGAGAGAGAGAGAGAGAGAGAGAGAGAGAGAGAGAGAGAGAGAGAGAGAGAGAGAGAGAGAGAGAGAGAGAGAGAGAGAGAGAGAGAGAGAGAGAGAGAGAGAGAGAGAGAGAACGAAACTTATGAACAAGGGGAAATTCAGAGCAGCTTCCAAGAACCATTAAGGACACTGTGACCATGGCTTGCTGTCTCATAGGAAATGGCTACACGCGCCCTTCACGGCAAGACGAACAGTAACATGAGTCATTTCGTGACCCAGAGAGATGTGAGGCAAATGTGGGCGGTGACTCGAGGCTCAGAAAAATCTCAGAGTTTAGGAAAGGTACACAAACGTCTTTTGTTTGAGTGCTGTAAAGAGTGGCGTGGTAAATTCTGGGTGATGAGAGAGAGAGAGAGAGAGAGAGAGAGAGAGAGAGAGAGAGAGAGAGAGAGAGAGAGAGAGAGAGAGAGAGAGAGAGAGAGAGAGAGAGAGAGAGAGAGAGAGAGAGAGAGAGAGAGAGAGAGAGAGAGAGACTGACACTGCTATGAAAACTCCCTTGAAGCCTGTTAAACTACCATTAGAATCATGAAAACACCCTTGAAAATCCCAGTAATTTTCACTAGAGGCCGTTAAACTATCACTGTCATCATAAAAACACCCTTGAAAACCCCAGTAATTTCCACTAGAGGGTGTTAAACTATTACTGTTATCATAAAAAAAAAACACCCTTGAAAACCCCAGTAACTTCCACTAGAGCCTGTTAAACTACCACTGGAGTCACGAAAACACCCTTGTAATCCCCAGTAACTTCCACGGTAACCTGTTAAAACTAGACGAGATATGACGTTGAAACTCTTACAAACCCGGACCATGAAGAGGATACGGAACAAATAACTGGTGGCTTGTTCAATTACCGGCCACTTCCTGCCTCTCCGTACAACACAACTTGGAAGTCACTCAAGGGGAAACCAACCTTCCGTCCTGGAATCAAAGGGAACAAAGTCAATGTTTGTCGAAACGAAGGGAAAAAAAAAGTTCTGGAGACGAAGGGGAAAAATAAAGAGAAAGTTATTGATAGTCCTTGAAGCGAAGTGAGGAAGACACAAATCCTGGAAGCAAAATGGGAAAGACAAGTTCTGGAAAAAACATACAAACAAACAAACAAACAAAAAACAAAGACAAATCTATGGAAAAAGACGAATTCTGGAAACAAAAAAAAAAAAAAAAAAATTCTGGAAGCAAAGAGAGAAAACAAAGACAATTTCTGTAATGAAAGACATTCTGGGGACGAAGCGAAGTCAGACAGTTCCAGGAAACGAAGTGAGAACGAAACAAAAAGAAAACAAAGAATTTCTGGAAAGTCTATAAAAAAAAAATACAATAAAATGATAAAACATTCCAGTCACATTCTGAAAAAAAAATATGAAAAAAAAAAAGATTCTGGAAACAAAATAAAAAGAAAAATAGGAAAACAAATCCCAGACAAACGCAAGCTAGGAAAGATCAATCATTCCAGCAACAAAGTGAAAACAAAGACACATTCTGGAAAACAAACTGAAAAACACAATTTCTGAAAACGAATTGAAAACAAAAAGCAACCCCCGTAAGTTTCCAGCGCCACGAAAAAGTCATTAAAAAGTGAAGTATTGTGACGCGCGCCTTGCTCTCGTGTCACGCCGCGTCTTGTGCAATGCCTTGAAACTCTCGTCTTCATCAGCAAGGCAAGGGTCCGCAGTCTTCCATCCTTTTCACTCTCAGAACTGTTTCCAAAGGCCACGGAGGTTACCAGTCTTCCTCTCATATTTCTGCCCTTCACGTCTCCTGTCTTCAATCTCTTTATGTCCATGTCAGTATTTCTTCTCTTCCTTCTTCCTTCCTTCCTTCCTTCCTTCACCCACTCGTCCTCCTCCTTTTCTTCTTTTTTCCTCTCCTTCATCCACTCCTCTTCGTTTTCTCTTTCTCTTTTATGCTTTGTTAATTCTTTCACTGCTAGTCGTTTTTTGTCGATGTTCAGGGCGGTGTAGAAAAGTGTTTCAATAACGAAACCTTGTTGAATTTCCAGAGTATTATGATAAAAACACCTTTGAAAACTCCAGTGACTTCCTCTAGGGTCTCATAAAGTCGAGATGTTGAATTATCATTAAAATCACACACACACACACACACACACACACACACACACACACACACACACACACACACACACAAAAAAAAAAAAAATCGAAAATCTCAATAACTTCCACTAGACACTGTTAAACTGTTACTGTAATCATGAAAACAGACTTGAAAACCCAAATAACTTCTACTAGAGTCTGCTAAACTCATTGAAAAACTTTATAACATTCTTAAAATTTCTCAGAACGTTTGGGAAGAGAAAAATAATCTTGAAGACACCCACTTATTTTCGCTGCAGCCACGAAAACACCCTCGGGAAAAAAAAAGAATAAATAAATAAATAAACTTAGAAAAATAAAATAAAACACGAAAACATCCTTAAAAGCCCCAAAACACTTGAAAAACACGAAAACAATCTGAAAACAGCCTTAAAGCCCTAAAACATTTAAAAACACCGTCAAAAACCCTAAAACATTTGAAAAACACGAACATCACCCTTGAAAATGCCATAAAAAAACACTTAATTTGAAAAACACGAATATTACCCTTGAAAACGCCCTTAAAAACCCTAAAACATTTGAAAAACACGAACATCACCCTTGAAAACGCCCTTAAAAACCCTAAAACATTTGAAAAACACACGAAAACACCTTTAAACCACCCAGTATTTCCCACTACACCCAAACCAACTCAGGAACGTTAAAGAAAACAACCCGGGCACTGAAACATTTAATAATTCTATCCTGGAGTCTTTGTCAGTGTTTTCCCATGAGTGGAGTTACCTCTTCCCTCCCCGCCCTCCCGCCCGCCCTTGGCCCCTGACCACCGCAGCACCGCCCACTCATTACCGCGCCCACATCAGCCCATTTCTTTGACGTGCTGAGGCGGCAGGTGCATCCGGCTATTACGCCTTCCTGTGCTGTGTCTGTCTGCCTACCTGTCTGCCTGTCTGTCTGTCCCTTTCTCCCTCTCCCTCTCTCCTTTTTCTGTCTATCTCTATTGTCTATCTTTATCCTTCTGTCTTTCGTGTTTTCTATGTCTTCTTTGTCCTGCCTCATTTTCCCTCTTCTTTATCATTCCTTTCTCTCTTCCTCCTCCTCTTTCTCCTTGTTCTGTCCCCGTTTCTCTGTTTCTTTCTTTCTTTCTGTCTCGTCTTGTCTTGCCATCTCTCTCTCTCTCTCTCTCTCTCTCTCTCTCTCTCTCTCTCTCTCTCTCTCTCTCTCTCTCTCTCTCTCTCTCTCTTTCTCCTGTCTATAACTTCTGTTCTCTCATTCTATCTCCTGTCATGTCTGTCCGTCTGCCCTACGTAACATGTCTCTTCTCTTTATTTTCTCCTCCTCCTCCTTCTCCTCTTCCTGTCTTTATCTTTCTATCTCTGTCCTGTCCTCCTTGTCTCTTTTTTCATCTATCCTTCTGTTCATATGTTCTGTTCTATCTCTTCGTCTCCTTTCTTTAATTTCTCTCTTTCCTCTTCGTCTCCAGTATATCTTCTTCTCTTCCTTTTTTTCCCTTCTCCTTTACCCACGTGTCATTCTTCTTTCCCTTCTTCATTCATGGTTCTTTCTTATCTCTCTCCTTCTTCATTCTTCTTCCTCTTCTCCTCCTTCATCTTTCCCTCCTTCCTTCTTCTTCTTCAATCATGCTTCCTCCACCTCCTTTCTCCTTCTTTGTCCTTGTCTTTTCTTCCTTTCTTCCTCCTCCTTCCTTTCTCCTCCTTCACCTATGTCTTCTTCTTCCTCTTCCTCCTCCCTTTCTCCTTCACTCTTTCTTCTTCATCACACCTTTTCCTTCTCCCTCTTCCTCCTCCTCCTACTCCTCTACACGTCACCTCTTCCTCCCTCCCTCGTCCTCCTCCTCCTCCTCCTCCTCCTCCTCCTCCTCCTCCTCCTCCCAATCCCATAACCACCCAACCCCTTCCCCCAGATCACCCCTATCCACCCCGTCACCCACGCCACGCCCTAAGGAGGTTCCCGCGCCCTTCAACACACCTGCCTCGCCTTCAGGGTCTCCGTCACTCCCTTAATGGTTAGGTAGAATGACAAAGGATATCCCAACAGCAACTGATCTGTAGACCCTTGCATGGAGGAGGTCGAGAGAGGAGGAGGAGGAGGAGGAGGAGGAGGAGGAGGAGGAGGAGGAGGAGGAGGAGGAGGAGGAGGAGGAGGAGGAGTGTGGCGGTTGAGAAGAGCTTGATTGAGTGAGAGGAAGGGAGGGAGAGGAGGGAGAGAAGAGAGACGGGGAGGGAAGGACGGAATGAGTAATAAGAGGGAAGGAGAGAGAGAGGGAGGGAGAGACGGAGGGAGGGAGGGAGGGAAGAAGCGATGGAGAAAAGAAGGGAGGAAGAAAAGGAAGTTATGGAAAGATTAATTGATAGATTCTGAGATAACCAATAAAGGAGAGAGAGAGAGAGAGAGAGAGAGAGAGAGAGAGAGAGAGAGAGAGAGAGAGAGAGAGAGAGAGAGAGAGAGAGAGAGAGAACAGGTTTTCTTAATTATGACCAAACAGAAACGAAACAGGTGCGGTGAAAGAGTACAGGTGAACAAACAGGTGACGCTGGCCAGTTAACACCGCGCCAGAAGGTGAACAACGGAAACGAACAGAGAACAGAGAGAACAATAAACAACAGTGAACAAAACGGAAAAATGAACAATAAAAATAAAAAAAAAAAAAACAGAAAACAGCAGAACGAAAAAATAATCACGATGAAACAAACGTGACTGAACAAGAAGCGGAACAAATAAACAGAACAAAGAGAACAGATCATAACAGAACAATAAAATGAATAAATAAGAGAATGATAAACAGGACAGTAATCGTGACCAACAAGCACAACAATGAAGATAACAACATGACGAACACAACAACAACAACAACAACAAGCAGGACAGAACGATGATAAAAAGCTGGAGAATAAAATAAAGAACAGGGGAATAGACAGAACAAGGAGAATATGAATAAACAGTAAACAAAACAGAACGAAAAAGAAGTAAAAGAACAAATTGAACTAGAGAACACAAAAAAGATAATGATAAACAATAAACGCAAAAAAAAAAACAAGAAATAAAACAACGAGAACAAAACAAACAAAAAACAAACAAACAGAAGAAACAACAGAACAAGAACAGAAAACGTAATGGCAAAGCAACAGACACAACAGAAAAGAACAAAACAAACATAAAAAAAAAAAAACACCACAACTCGCTCTCCTGAATGTGGAAGACAGTTCGTACATTGAAACCTTGTAACACACACACACACACACACACACACACACACACACACACACACACACACACACACACACACACACACACACACACACACATCAATATTCGTCAGAAGTCTTAATGTTTGTTCACTGTTCGCTAGTGTGTGTTCGCTTGTAATAATAATAATAATAATAATAATAATAATAACAATAATAATAATAATAATGATATACAATATTCGGTTTATTAATCTTGCAAATTATAATTCACATGTTACATACTTATACTCGTATACTAACAAACATACACACTAAGTATACATTTAACCCTAAAGAAGCATCTCACAATTTGATACCAAGGTCAACCGAGACTGTAGGCCCGGGATGGTCAGCCTCCCCCCGTGTTTATTTTTCTATTCCTAGTTTGTTTCTCCCAGCAGCGGGTCACAACTTTCGACTTACACCAGGTACCTACTCACGGCCAGGTGAACACAGGGGCTACACTGCAAGGAGCGCCGCGCAAATACTTCTGACCTGACCGGGGATTCGAACCCTGTGCCTCCCGTGTGTGTGTGTGTGTGTGATTTTTACTTATAAAACAACACATTTTATGGTGAATTTAAGAGAAAGAGAATGAGAGAAGGAGCAGAAAGGAGAGAAAACGAAAGACGGAAGAGGGAGAAGAGATGAGAAGCAGAATTACCGAGGAAAGAGAGAGAAAGAGAGAGGGAAGAAGAAAGAAGGAAGAAAGGACAACAATAATCGAGAAGGAAGAGAAGAAGAGAGAAGAGAGAAAAGAAAGAAGAGAGAAGCAGGAACTGAGGGAGAGAAGCCAAGACAAACAAGCCGATTGACAGAGAGAGAGAGAGAGAGAGAGAGAGAGAGAGAGAGAGAGAGAGAGAGAGAGAGAGAGAGAGAGAGAGAGAGAGAGAGAGAGAGAGAGAGAGAGAGAGAGAGAGAGAGAGAGAGAGAGAGAGAGAGAGAGAGAGAGAGAGAGAGAGAGAGAGAGAGAGGGGGGGGCGAGGGGGGGAGGGGAGCTGCATATTCAGTCTGTTTTCATCATAACACATGGCACACACTTAATCACTGAGAGAAACTGACAGGGAGTGACGAGGGACTGACTGACAGGGTGACTTGAAAGGGGCGGACAAAATGAGCTGGAATGCGGCTGAGTGGGGCTGTGGTGGAACTGGAAAGTAAAGAGAGGACTGAGTGGAGATGGGACTGGTCTGAGAAGTTTCTAGATCAGCATTTCTTATCCTTTCCTGACCTCAGCACTCTAGCAGTAGTCAGTAGTAGTCTAGTCCAACTGCATTAACACTTTTTATGGAAGAGAGCCGCCATTGGCCAAGAGCAACGAAATAAAAGAAGAAAATATCCAATGAGGTGCCAGTCCCAAAAGGAAGGTCAAAGAGGATCATTGAAAACTGGAGGATGAGTGTCTTGAAACGTCCCTCTTGAAAGGAAATACAGAAGCAGATAAGGAGTTCCAGAGTTTACTAGAAATAACGATGAATTATTGAAAACACTGGTTCACTCTTCAATTAGGGAGGTGGACAGAATACGGATGAGAGAAAGTGGGAAGTTTTAAGCAGCGAGGCCGGGGAAGGAAAGGAGGCGTGCAGTTAACAGGCTGAAAAAGACATAAAACTGTATTTCTTGACAATAAACATCCCTTCAGCACTCAGATATCTTGCAAGGAACACTGACACTGCACCGCCATACACGCAGCACTTCCCAGCACCCACTAAAAATTGATCCTAGCACTGTTTGAGAGAAAAGCCGGGAAGAAAGGTAGCTGGGGAGGGGACTGTAGTGGAATTGAGTAGGGACTGAACAGGGATGGCCAAGATTGGACTGGATTGGCCTGCAGTGGACTGTGGTGGGCAAACTGGAGGAGGCTGGACTAGGCTGGGCTGGGCTGGACAAGAATCTATGTGGGTAAGGAGGAGAGGAGGAAGAAGAAAGAAAGATTTGATGATAATGGTGGTACGCTACTGTTGAGAGAGAGAGAGAGAGAGAGAGAGAGAGAGAGAGAGAGAGAGAGAGAGAGAGAGAGAGAGAGAGAGAGAGAGAGAGAGAGAGAGAGAGAGAGAGAGAGAGAGAGAGAGAGAGAGAGAGAGAGAGAGAGAGAGAGAGAGAGAGAGAGAGAGAGAGAGAGAGAGAGAGATATGAACAAAACCAAACAATGCATTAATTCAAAGCACGTCGATTGCAAATCAAAACAAACAAAAAAAATCAATGCGTGCGTTATGTATACTAGAGGAGGAGGCGGAGGAGGAGGAGGAGGAGGAGGAGGAGGAGGAGGAGGAGGAGGAGGAGGAGGAGGAGGAGGAGGAGGAGGAGGAGGAGGAGGTGATTAGCCGCAGAGAAGATAAAATTCCTTCCACAGAATCTTAAGTGAAGTGAAGTTGACCGCTACAAGATGACGAATGAAGGAAATGAAAGGGACAGAATTGTTGGAAGCTTGACCTTTCTTAATGACCTGGAGGAGGAGGAGAAGGAGGAGGAGGAGGAATACTTAATTTCACTACTTTACAATAATTCAAAGCATTAGAGAAAGGAGGAGGAGGAGGAGGAGGAGGAGGAGGAGAATATACAAAGGAAAGCCAAACAGCAACAGACCTTTTGGTCCTTGCAAGGCTGTTTGGTAACTACTTCTAACTAGCTACAGGGCAGAGAGACAGGACAGCACAGCAGAAGGCTCTTTCCCATCCACCACTCCCTCTAGCTTGCGTTGGCATGGAAATAGTTAGGAAAAGTACCATGCAGTATGGAAAAACTGACATGGAATTTTTATAGGAAAGGATGAAAGGAAGTTCTAATATTCACTTTACGGTGAACTCTGTAGCCTATCTGGAAATGAACACATCAATAATAAAATACAGGGGTTATAGTTTTAAGTGTAATTACTCAGAGAAGGAGAAGGAGGAGGAAAAGAGGAGGAAAAAGGCTAAAGGGAGGAGAAGGAAAAGAAAAGAAGGAGAAAGAGAAGGAGAAGAAGGAGAAAAAGAAAGACTAAAGGAATACAAAAGGAATGTCATACAGCTAAGAAGGATTAGGAGATGAGAGAAGGAAAAAAAAAAGATAAGAGGCATGAAATAAGGAAAAAAAAAATGTAAGATTGACGTCACAGAGACAAGGAAATATCAGAGGCAACGAGTAAACATGAAGATAGGAAATCACTGCTATACAATTCTCTAATCTTATCCTGTTATTCTGAGTGAGTGAGCAGAGGTGTGGCGCCTCTAGTGGTAAGTGAACAACATACACACATTATCAACAAGAGAAACACTTTTGAGAACCGGCTTATCATCTCTGTGGCTTTAGAAACGATCGTGGTGAAACGTTCCAGAATACGTGTTAATATTAATTAACTTACACGTGTTTTTAAATGTTTTTCATACGATTCTAGTGATAAATTAACAACATCCCACATTATCAACAGGAGAAACACTTTTGAGAACCGACTTATCATCTCTGTGGCTTTGAAAACAATCGTGGTGAGGGAACAAAGCGTTTCAAAATACATGCCTTGGTTCCCCGTGGCCCCCAGTAGCTATCTCGCAGGGGGGCCTGTGTGGTGAGGACTTGGGTGGGGGAGACATGGAGACACCTGGCCTAGATACCTGTCTTGAGAACCAGTTTGACCGGTGGCAGGTGGGAGAGGCAGCGGAGAGGCAGTGAGAGGCTGGTGGAGGCAGGGAGAGTAAGAGGCAGGTTAGTGAGAACCTAATTAGCTCTCCTGTTGACCTTTGTTGCAGAGTGGAGGGTCAGAGAGCAGGGTCGAAGGTTAAGGTCAGAGAAAAAGGTCAGAGAGGGAAAGGTTACAAAGGCAGTAAACGTTTTTCTTCTTTTCTAGACTGTGTGTGTGTGTGTGTGTGTGTGTGTGTGTGTGTGTGTGTGTGTGTGTGTGTGTGTGTGTGTGTGTGTGTGTGTGTGTGCTGAGGAGTGGAGAAAGGTGCAGGGTGGTTGGGGACGGAGTGGGGAGGTTAGGAATGGAGAGGGGAAGTTATGTAAGGTTTGGGTGGGGAAGGAGGGAGTGGGGAGAGTCTGGTAAGGTGATGAGAGATTAATAAGGTTAGGGGAGGTTAGAGAGAGAGTGGAAGGATGAAGGATGGAGTAGGAAACGGAAGGAATGAAGTAGAGAGAGAGAGAGAGAGAGAGAGAGAGAGAGAGAGAGAGAGAGAGAGAGAGAGAGAGAGAGAGAGAGAGAGAGAGAGAGAGAGAGAGAGAGAGAGAGAGAGAGAGAGAGAAATAGATAGATAGATAGATAGATGGATAGACAAATAAATTAATAGATGGGTAGATAAACAGATAGTTAGAAAGACAGATAGATAGACGAATAAAAGGACAGATAGATAGATACATTGGTAAATAGATAGATAGATAGACAGACATAGACAGATATATAAATAGATAGGCTGAAAGAAAAGTAGATAAATAAATGCACAGATAGATAGACACACAGACGGATGGGGAGACAGACAGATAGATATATAAGTAAATAAAAATAAATAAATAAAAATTACGTATTAGAGGACAAAGACCGAGAGTTGTGTCTTTCCAGCGGGTCCAAATAATTCTTTACTTTGTTTCTCTTCGTTTGTTTATTGATGAGTAAGAGAATCACGAGAAGCGTAACAAAAGGGAGAGGAAAAAGGACATAATCAGGAAAGAAAGCAATAGTTAATAAAGAAAAAGAAAAAGAAAAGGGTTATAATACCTTGAATACGAAGAGAATAGTGGAAATAATGAAGAAATGATAAAACAAGTGCAAATAATGAAATAGACAACGAAAATAATGAAAAATAAAAATGTGTAGAGACTGACAGAAAATAGCCTAAAATAATCGAAATAGTGGAGATAATGAAAAAAAAATAGTAGAAAATAATGATAAAAATGTATAGATAATGCAAAAAAAAGTACAAAACAATGAAAACTATAATGCAATAATGAAAAAAAGTAGAGAAATACTGAAATAACTTGTAGAAATAATGAATAAACCACAAAATAATGATAAAAAAGGACATATAGTGAAAAAATAGTAAAGAAAATGAGAGAGAGAGAGAGAGAGAGAGAGAGAGAGAGAGAGAGAGAGAGAGAGAGAGAGAGAGAGAGAGAGAGAGAGAGAGACTAACAGTATAAAAAAATGTCACTCTTCTCTTTTTTACCTCTCCTCCTCCTCCTCCTCTCAGTCAAGGAGGATCACAAGGAGGACGAGAATCAGTGCCTGAAGAGAGGGTGGAGAACATGCCATTAAAGGAGGAGGAGGAGGAGGAGGAGGAGGAGGAGGAGGAGGAGGAGGAGGAGGAGGAGGAGGAGGAGGAGGAGGAGGAGGAGGTCCATCTCGTTCACCTTGTACCTTCCTTATCTACTTTTCCTCTCTCTCTCTCTCTCTCTCTCTCTCTCTCTCTCTCTCTCTCTCTCTCTCTCTCTCTCTCTCTCTCTCTTTCTCAGCTTCATTCTGTCTCGCTTTGTGACTTACACTGACAGAGAGAGAGAGAGAGAGAGAGAGAGAGAGAGAGAGAGAGAGAGAGAGAGAGAGAGAGAGAGAGAGAGAGAGAGAGAGAGAGTTCTGATCCCTGTCTTGAAAATAACCACGTTGATCTCATGACTTGGTGTGAAAAGATGATGCTGATAACTACTCTCTCTCTCTCTCTCTCTCTCTCTCTCTCTCTCTCTCTCTCTCTCTCTCTCTCTACTTATTTAGAAGGCGTCATTTGCATCTACTACCTTTCTTCAGTATCTTTCTCGCTTTATACTCGTAAGGTGAGAGAGAGAGAGAGAGAGAGAGAGAGAGAGAGAGAGAGAGAGAGAGAGAGAGAGAGAGAGAGAGAGAGAGAGAGAGAGAGAGAGATTTAAGCTTCACCTCAAAAGTACAATGCTATTTAAACAACAACAACAACAACAACAACAACAACAACAACAACAATAACAACAATAACAACAACAACAACAATAACAACAACAAAAACAATCGTAATAACAATGATAATGAAGATGATGATGATGATGATGATGATGGTACTACTACTACTACTACTACTACTACTACTACTACTTCTACTACTACTACTACTACTACTATTATCACCCTATCACCCTATCCATCTCCCACTTGACCCGCCAGAAGTTGAACCCAGGTCACAGAGAAGCGGCAGGACACTTACCAATGCGCCAGCCATGCGTGGTGGAACGTGCGTCAAAATTACGTACGCGGTTCAGTTACGTACATGGCGTGTGTGCCTCGTGTTTATGTAGGCGTCTTATTGGCTGTGCCTTATTTGGTGCAGTCCTCTTTGCATACAGTGTTGCAATGGTGGCACACACGCACACACATATATGCGTACATACATACTTGCATGTTTTAATTTGTTTACACACACACACACACACACACACACACACACACACACACACACACACACACACACACACACACACACACACACACACACACACACACACACACACACACACATCTACATAAATATACTGGTAAAACAACAACAACAACAACTACTACTACTACTACTACTACTACTACTACTACTACTACACCACCACCACCAACAACAACAACAAAAACTACTACTAATGCTACCACTATTACAACAACAACAACAAAAACAACCTCGCCCACACACACACCCTACTTGGCCCGGCTCCGTTGCTCATAAATAAACTAAAATCACACAAAAACACACTCGACGCCCGCCCAGCGCTGCCCGCCGCCCAAACGCCCCGAGAGGAGAGCTGGTATGAGGATGCGGGGGAGCGTGGGTGTTGCTTTGAGACTTCTATGAGAAAAAAAGAGTGAAGTTTCCTGTTTAAGATTCTAGTATAGTGCATATGAAGGCGTGTTTTGCGTTCTTGACTGCAAACAACAGTGTTCACCTAAGCCATACACGCACCACCTATGTGCCGTATTCTGATATCCTTTGCACCACGCATCCACTACTTTCAAAATGCTTTAGTTGAAGTGACACGGTCTTTTTTTATTTATTTATTTTTTTAATGGTTTTAGCGACAGATTGATGGGTTTCTATATTATTAGCAGGAGAAAGACTCTTGGGAATCCGCCTGATCATCTCTGTGGCCTTTGAAAAAAGTGGTGAGACAGCAGTGCGTTTCTAAACATGGGCCTATCTCGCACTCATTCCCCTCTCCCCCTCCCGACAAACATAAGCAGCCTTAGGCCTCAATCCTTTCTTTCTCCCTTTCCTCTCAAATTCCATGTGGTTTTTCTATACAACATGGTACCATTTCCTTTTTTTCCCCAGACCAGCTTCGGTTGGAGAGATGTGTGGATGGGGAGGATCATTCTTCTGTACAAACCTGTCTTTCCTACTAATAACGTAGAATACTTACTCAAACAGCTTAGTAATGATCTCTGTTGCCATCTGGACTTCCTTTGCATTCCTTTGTATATACCCCAGTTTGAATACTTGTCAGGGCAGTCGGCGCGTACATGACCCAGCTGTTCATCCTTCGGTGGGGGCGGGATAGGGGGCGACAAAAGAGTACATAAGAGCATGAGAACCTAAGAACATAAGGAAATAAGGGAAGCTGCAGGAAGCCATCAGGCCTACACGCGGCAGTCCCTGCATGAAATATACCTACCTATTTCCACCTTTCATCACCACTCATAAATTTGTCTTGCCTTTTAAAGCTCCCTAACGACAAAGCACTAACAGTCTGATTACTAAGTCAATGTATGTTTTGGTGGTATTTATCTGTCTAGATCTGACCAAAAAAGGTTGTGTGAGTTACATCAAGTAACCATTCCTCTCTCTTCACATCTTTTCCTACGCCTTCATGCAGTGACTAAAAATAGAATAAAGGACTGAAAGTAGAAATGATGTGAAATGTTGTGGTGTTTAGCTGTTTAGACTTGAACAAAACGGATATCTGAAGCAGAATATTACGTAACCCCCCCCTCTCTCTCTCTCTCTCTCTCTCTCTCTCTCTGTTGTAGTTGTAGTAGTAGTAGTAGTAGCAGCAAGCAGCAGCAGCAGCAGCAGCAGCAGCAGCAGCAGCAGCAGCAGCAGCAGCAGTAGTAGTAGTAGTAGTAGTAGTAGTAGTAGTAGTAGTAGTAGTAGTAGTAGTAGTAGTAGTAGTATTAACAACAGCAGCAGCAGCAGCAATAGTAGTAGTAGTAGTAGTAGTAGTAGTAGTAGTAGTAGTAGTAGTAGTAGTAGTAACAGTAGCAATAGCAGCAATAGTAGTAGTAACAGTAGCAATAGCAGCAGTAGTAGCAGTAGCAGTAGTGTGTTCCAAACATTCCCAGTTCACGCACACACAAAACCGCGAACCGTGAAGGCGTGGCGCAGTGGAAGTAAGGAAGACGAAGGAATACAGGTCGTGGGGGCGTTGGGTGGGTCCTGGAGAGGGCGTGGAGAGATGGAAGGGGTAGGAGAGGTGGGACTACAGGTCGTGTAGGCGTGGGGGCGGCGTGGGAGATGGACTCAAATAGCTAGCAATTACACGCACGTTTTCAGAATTTCCCCACGATGGCTTGACGTTTTAGCAGTAAAAGTTATTATCGCTAACGGGAACAGACTTGCCGGGGCCGTGGCGGAGTCCCAGGGAGGGGAAGGAAAGGGAGGGGGGAAGGAAAGGCATGGCTGGGCAGGGGTGAGGCAGGGGTAGGATAGGGAGGTGGCAGGAGAGTAATAGACGAGTGACGAGTGTGTAGTAAGGCAGGGCTGGAGGGAACTGGAGGAGAAGTGGAGGAAGATGAGAAGAGACATGTTGGGGGCCGGGAAGAATTAAAGGGAGGGTTGGGAGGGAATGGAACAGGGGTGAGACCGGGGTTGGATGTGCTGTGGTAGGGAGAGCAGGGGGAGAGGGAGGAGGGGGAATGGAGCAGACATAGCAAGGAAAGGATGCAACGACGGGGTGTGTTAACTAACCTAACCTAACGTAACCTAACTTCCACCTCGCCTCCTGACTAACCCAACCTAACCTAACCTAACCTAACCTAACGTAACCTAACTTCCACCTCGCCTCCTGACTAACCCAACCTAACCTAACCTAACCTAACCTAACCTCCTGACTAACCCAACCTAACCTAACCTAACCTAACGTAACCTAACTTCCACCTCGCCTCCTCCTGACTAACCCAACCTAACATAACCTAACCTAACCTAACTTCCTCCACCTCGCCTCTACCTGACCTTCTCCTCTTCCTCCTGCTCCTCCTCTTCCTCCTCACCTCACCACCTCCACCACCTCACCTCTTCTTCACCTCCTCCTCAACTCCTCTACCACCCAACCAAGCGCCTGTCAAAAGTAATATTTTTCCCGCTCGTTACGTCCACACATCTCGTTTTGGTGCCCAGGAAAAGAAATTCAGGACAAACAAGGTGGCTTAGACAAAAGCGTGTTTGTACTGACAATTTTTTAAGCGACTGTACCACCAGAATAGAAACCCACTGGAAAGAAGGAGGGGGAGAGAGGCGGGGAGGAGGGGAGAGGGCCGTCTAGGTATTCAGTAGCCAGCGGGAAATGGGTGTGGGGACCAAGGAGTGGGTATAGTAATGGTGAGAGAGAGAGAGAGAGAGAGAGAGGCCAATATTCTGAAACGCTTTGCTCTCTCACCACGACTATTTTCAAAGGCCACAGAGATGATTAGCCGGGTTATCAAGAGTGTTTGTCCTGTTAACAATGTAGAAATCTTGTTAATCTGTCACTGGAACCATAAAAACACCCTTAAATTCCCCTGTAACTTCCCCACGACTATTTTCAAAGGCCACAGAAATAATTAGCCGGGTTCTCAAGAGTGTTTCTCTTGTTGATAATGTAGAAATCTTGTTAAAAACACCCTTGAAAACCCGTGTAAATTAACTTAGAGTCTTTTGAAAGAGTATTTATCCTGTTAACAATGTAGAAATCTTGTTAATTTGTCAATAGAACCGTAAATATCACATGTGGAAACCCGGATAACTTCAACTAGAGCCCTTTGAAATGTAAAGGAAGTGCGGTGCAGTGTTTCAGAATATAAAATGCTTCCTATTTCCATACTTTCCGGAGGTTATAAACTTTGACAGGATATGTTTGGGAGAGCCACTGGGATTTCCAAGACAGAAGGAATGAATGTCTTTTGTCAACGAATGTAGGAAGAGACGAGACTTGTGTAGAAGAGTAATTATAAGCATTTCCGGGATGACAAGGTTTTTTGACAGGAAGTGGCGTACGTCAGTAGGGTTTTCAAGACGGAAAGAATGAAAAGGATGTGTGTTTGTGTGTGGGAAGAGACGAGACTTGCGTGAAAAAAGAGAAAATGACTGAAATACACATATTCACTCGGTACTGCTCGTGTATTGACAGGCTAAGGTGGAAGTCATCGGGGTTTGAAAGGGAAAAGGTGTAGTAAGGGACGAGACGTGTATGGGAAAGAGATGGCAAAGGATAATGGTTCATATTCATTCACATGCTGGCGAGTTTTGGATTTTAGCAGGGTGTAGTGGGAGAGAGAGAGAGAGAGAGAGAGAGAGAGAGAGAGAGAGAGAGAGAGAGAGAGAGAGAGAGAGAGAGAGAGAGAGAGAGAGAGAGAGAGAGAGAGAGAGAGAGAGAGAGAGAGAGAGAGAGAGAGAGAGAGAGAGAGAGAGAGAGAGAGAGAGAGAGAGAGAGAGAGAGAGAGAGAGAGAGAGAGAGAGAGAGAGAGAGAGAGAGAGAAAAAAGAGATTAATTAATTAATTAATTAATTAATTAATTAATTAATTAATTAATTAATTAATTAATTGATTAATTAATTTCTCTCCCATGAAAAAAAGAAAGAAAACGAAAAAAAAAAAATCTTCACGAAAGAAAAAAAAACTCACTAATTGTTCCTCCCATGAGAGAAGAAGAAAAGAAAAAAGAGAAAAAGACCCTTTAACTGTGTCTCCGAAAAAAAAAAGTCAGGAACGAAAAGAAAAAAAGAAAACTTGGGAAAAGAAGAAAAAAATGACTAGTAATTCTCTTCCATAGATAAAAAAAAAAAAAAAAAAAAAACACCAGGCAAGGAAAAAAAAAGAAGAAAAAAAAAAACCTACAAACTCTGCACCACAAAAGAAAGAGAGGATTAAAGAACATCCAATTCACAAGATAAATTATGCAAGGTTGGGATTTGTTTAGCCAAGAGTTTTTTTTAGCGAGGACTCGAGAGCTGCGCCGCGTGTCAGCTGTCCGTTGTTGCCTGACTGCCCCCCTTACTCTCTTACGTCCTTTGTTCATGTAAGAGGAGCACTGGCCAAGGGCAACAAAAGAGCGAAAAAAAAGTGTCTATTGATGTCTCAGTCCCAGAAGAAAGGTGGTCAAAGGGATTATCCAAAATCTGAGGATAAGCGTCTTCAAACCTCACAGACGCAGGCAGGGAGTTCCAGAGTTTACCACAAAGAGGGATGAATGACTGAGAATACTGGTTAACTCTTGCATTAGGGAGGTGGACAGAATAGTTGTGAGAGAAAGTATCAAGTCTTGTGCAGTGGGAGGAGGGGAGGGATGCAGTTAACAAGATCAGAAGAGCGACATACAACAATTCACAGCACTGGAAGTAACGTATGAAGTCTTTACATGTACAAGAGAGAATGGGGATTAAAACGAACATATTTTGCCATTTCTAACCTGAGTAAAGTTTGGACGTGGCTGTAATACAAGAAAATATGTCAAAAAGTGTTTAGCAATTAAGGAAAGACGTGAGAAGTAGCAATGAAAATGGTTCTGAAGACTTTATAAGCATCTACAAGTAAGAAGGGAGATTAAAAAAAACACATTTTGCCATTTTTAGCGAGTACAACATTTAAAAGTTGCTAAAGAGGAAGAAGAAATGTCCCAAAGTGTTCAGTAATTAAGCAAAGACGTGAGAGATAGCGATGAAAGGCTTAACCTCCTCGCTTCTCAAGTCTTCCTTTCTCACCACTCAGCACTGTAAATAATCTGTTTGCATGGACACTCACTCGTAAAAAGAAGAGGGAGAATGCAAGGTTAATCCCGTGTCTTATATGGTTAAAGAACTGCGAAGGAGACTGTGGTGGAAAAAAATGACTGAAAAAAACAACTGCTGGTGGTTATAGGAAATAATTGTCCGCCAGTGGATAGATTAAACATGTGTGTGTGGGGGGAAGGGGGAAGAGAGAGAGAGAGAGAGAGAGAGAGAGAGAGAGAGAGAGAGAGAGAGAGAGAGAGAGAGAGAGAGAGAGAGAGAGAGAGAGAGAGAGAGAGAGAGAGAGAGAGAGAGAGAGAGAGAGAGAGAGAGAGAGAGAGACCCTTGCACTCTTCAAAATACCAGTAACTTCTACTACAGTCTGCTAATCTATCAGTTGAACCCAAAAAAAAAGCACCCTTAAAAACACTAGTAACTTTCACTATAGAACCTGCGAAACTGTCACTAGAACCATAAAAAAAAAAAACATCCTTGAAACCTTCCACCGCGCCCTGATGAAAGTAGAGATAAGGCATCAAGGTCTTCTGAAAATACGAACTCTAAACTCACCATCAGTTGGGGTCGCTCAAGGGTGTACGTCACGCAGATTTTTCCTATTGTTCGTTAAAGGAATTCGCAACCCCTTTCTCCTCTCTACCGTGCTGGGGACCCAGATACGTGTTCGGTAGAGAGAGAGAAAAAATAAATAAATAAAAATAATAAATAAATAAATAAATAAAATAAATAGATAAAATACAAAAAATAAGGAGCATCAGCAACCTCTGTTATCTGAAAAGCGAGAGCATAAACACAAGGAAAGCGTTAGAGCAGCAGTCGAATGCCTGAGTGAACCTGTAAGAAGGAAAAGACAGCATGATGAACAGCTCCACGCTTCTTTTTCCTTAATCATCTGTGAAGAGTGTTGGGAGGAGGCGACTGATACAAAAATAGCGAGAATATAAATCTAAGCAATGAATATGAATGTCTCGTTGGTTTAAGAGTAACAAGAACACTAATATTAACAGTGGAATAAAGCACTACTAGGATTTCTGTCCGATTTAAGAGTAGCAAGAACGTTAATACAAACAGTGAGTCTGGAATGTACTGGAACGTTTGACGATTTAAGAGCAACGAGAACTTCACTAGGAATTCATCAACATCGGAATGCATGACTGACTGCCGAGTAATAAGAACAATAATACGAGCAGTGAATTACGATAACGGTGTAATGGTTGAATGACTTGCCTCGCGGATCAAATAAAGCAGAATAAGAGTGTGGCGCACTGCACAAGCCACGCACAAGCCACGAATCAAGGAATAAGAAACATGATTTGATTTCTTTCCGTCCAAAAGATCTTTATTCATGTTCTTGCCTGTCTGTATTCTCCGCTGCATCCCCGCCTTCTGCACATGCTGGCAGGACAGGCAAAGACAAGGCTCAAGTATCTGTCTTTCATTCCGCTGTAATCCAAAGTCCCACACTGAGCGGCCATTGTGCTGGTGTAGTGTGGCCAGCAGCGGTAGTACAGCGGCAGTGCAGGGGCCGCATCCCAGACTTCACGCTCCCGTCCTGTGATGCCTGTGACCCGTGTGGCCGTGGCCTGAGTGGCGGAGCGGGGCGAGGGATCAAATGGACATATTGTGATTGTACTTTTTGCCTACTGTTTTTTGTGATGCTTTTTCTGAAGTGTGTGTGTGTGTGTGTGTGTGTGTGTAAAGGTGAACAGGTAATCAAAGGTCCACCCTGAGTCGCGCCCGCCAGGCTGGAGCAGCCCGGCGGGCGTCACTGGGCTGCACGGCGCCCTAGTCATGCCTTTAATGACATTTTTTCTTCCGCAGAGCGACCTGCTGGAGGTGACCCTCGGCAGCCGCGGGGGCAGCCGCAGCGTCAGCCCGGGCCCGGAGGAGGGCGGGGCGGGCGGGGCTTGGTGTGTGCGGGTGTGCCTGCTGAGGCTGGTGCAGTTCGCCCTCCTGCTGGCCACGCTCGCCACTGTGGCTAACTTCGTGGCCTCAGCCCTGCTGGCCGCCCCAGCCCCACACCCACGCCCGCTGCTTCCGCCTGTGTCTGAGGACGCCCTACCCCACGCCGCCCCGACCACTCTCCTCGACCTGGACGACTTCGAGCTGTTGCACGAAGCTGAGGCCGCCTGCCAACCCGCGCGCCTCTTCTTCCTCTTCCTTGTGCACTCCCGACCCGACCACTTCCGCCAGCGGCAGGCCATCCGCGCCACATGGGGCAGCGCCCGGGACCTGGGCGAGGGCTGGGCCACCCGCACCGTGTTCCTGCTGGGGCGCGGCGGCGGCGGAGACGGCAACAGTGTGGTCCCGGACAGCAGCGTGTTTGACGTGGAGGGCGTGGTGGCGCGGGAGGCGGCGCGGCACGGGGACCTGGTGGTGGGCTCCTTTGTGGATCACTACCACAACCTCACCTACAAGCACGTGATGGCGCTGCGCTGGGCGGCGCGCCGCTGCTCCCACGCCATCTTCCTAGTCAAGGCGGACGACGACGCCTTCATCGACGTGCTGGCGCTGCGGGCGCTGCTGGGCCGCACCTTCAGCTTACCTCCGCCGCGCCGTACGCTGGCCTGCAACGCGCTCCCGGCGGGCACGCAGCCTCAGCGGACAGGCAAGTGGGCGGTGAGCCGCGAGGCTTACCCGTGGCCCGAGTACCCGCGCTACTGTGCCGGCCTGGCCTACCTGGTGACGCCCACGGTGGCTGACCTGCTGGCGCGCGCGGCGCAGGCGGAGGTGGCGCCCCGGGTGTGGGTGGACGATGTGTGGGTGACGGGACTCCTGGCCGAGGCGCTTGACCTGCGGCCTCACTACCTCAACCTACGCTACTCCTACGACCACGACGAGGTGGCTGAGTGGGCGGCCAGTGCGCGCCCCGCCGCCCCGCCGCCCTACACCTTCGTGCACCTGGACGCCGCCCGCCCTGACTGGCGATCCACGCTAGACACACTGTGGAGTCACGCCCTCACCGTCCACACCTCCCTGGCGCCCAATGCCACCACAAAAGCACCGCCCGCGGCGTCGTAGCGACGGGGGTTGTGGAGCCTCTGTGCCAAAGTGCGTACAAACAACAGTAATGGACACGAACCCGCCGCCTGTGTCGCCGCCGAGGGTCACCGAGGATTGCGGCGGGGCTTCCATATTGTTGCGCCCGCCCTCCCCGGAAGCCCCGCCGCAGTCTGGGGATGGGACGGTCACGACCTCCATGACCTTCGATGGCGGGTCGCTGACTTTCCGCATGACGCTGAATCAGCTCTAGAGGCCAAAGCTGATGTGGGAAGCAGATGACCCGCCGTCACAGGCGGCTGGTCCGCCGCCCCCACCCCGGCTTCTGTTGACATGAGCCGCGCCGCAGCCACCGCTGTGACGCGCCGCCGTGCCGCCACGCAAGCACGGAAGTCGGAAGGTCATTTTCCAGACGACAGACGACGGCCGGTGAGGGCCGGGGGCCGAGGACCCACCAGCCTGCATCGCCAAAACCTGATAATCACGTCACGGCACGGCGCGGAGGCGCGCACCTCCCGCTCCGTGCCTGACACCACGCCGCGGCCCGCCAGGCACGCCCGTTAGGCAGCGCCGCGGCGCCGCTGGCATCCCAGTCACTGTGCATGACAAATCTCACACAGGTAACGCTTACCTAACAAGTGCTCGTCTCGCGCGCCTAACGAACCGCCGCCTAACACGACCCGCAACGCTCCTCTCGCACCGAACCCCCAAGCACTAGACGCTCCGCCCCGCCATGACTGTGCAATGGCGGCCGCCGATCACCCGTCATAGTGGAGGCCCGGGCTGGCGTGGGCGTGACGTGGGCGGGCGTAGGAGACCGTTGGGGCAAAGTGTGAACACGTAAGGGAGAACATTAACCCTTCACCATGCCGCCATCATCCCCCTCCCTTCCCCCATCATCCTACCCCCCCTGCCTCAAACACTCTCCCCCTGCCCCCAACACCCTCTCACCCCTGCCCCCATTATTCTCTTCCCATACTCCATCTAATCAGCAGACCTCTCCATGGTCCCCTCATCAGCCGTCCTCCACATGCTCCCGCGTCACCATTCAACCCATCCTTGCCCTCACTTCACCCCTCCCCTGTCCTGCCTCCTCCACCCTCATACACGAACTAATCTGTGATATGTAATTATATGTTGAATAAAACCCATAAGGAGACCTGTGTTTTCATTCCACGACTCACACCTGCCCACGACCCACGCCAATGACCCACACCTACCCACGGCGACCCACCCACGACCCTCACCTGCCCACGACGACCCAACCGCGGCCCTCACCTGCCCACGACCCACGCCAACGATCCACACCTGCTCACAACGACACACCCACGACCCTCACCTGCCCAAGACCCACGCCAACGATCCACACCTGCTCACAACGACACACCCATGACCCTCACCTGCCCACGACGACCCACCCACGACCCTCACCTGCCCAAGACGACCCACCCACGATCCACAGGTGCCCATAGGAACAGACGGGCAGAGTAACCTGTTAGGGTGTGAAGAATACGCTGTGCAAGTGTCCAAGGGTGTAGCAATTAGGGTGACAGGGAGTAGTTAGAGTGACAGGGTGTAGAAATGAGGGCGACAGGGTAAGAATGGAAGGGTGAAAGAGTGATGTTAGGGTGACAGGCGAGTTTAGTGTGTAGTTTGTGTGCAGTTGTGTGTGTTGGCTGGAGGGTGTAGTTAGGGTGACAGGGAGTAGATAGGGTGATAAAGTGAGGGCATTAGGGTGACAGGGTGAGGGTATTAGGATGACAAGGAGTAGTTAGGGTGACAGGGTGAGGTTATTAGGGTGACAGGGTATAGTTAGGGTGACAAGGTATAGATAGGGTGAGTGGCCTTAAAGGAGACGCGCAGTGCATGGTAAGGAGAGGCAGAGTAGCGGTAAATCGCCTGCCTCTCTCTCTCTCTCTCTCTCTCTCTCTCTC
>NC_087176.1:7410000-7430000 GCF_035594125.1 Scylla paramamosain
AGTCGACATTATTATTGCGTCTCTCTCTCTCTCTCTCTCTCTCTCTCTCTCTCTCTCTCTCTCTCTCTCTCTTTTAAAGATTCATTATTTTTGGACGTGCCGTGTCTCCCAATGTCACGAGGGGGGAGATGGGGGAGAGAAGGCGTGGGTGAGAGGCGTGTGTGGGAGAGGCCGTGCGTGAGAGCGAAGAGCAGTGGTGGTGGCGGTGGTGGTGTGGGTCAAGAAGAGCAGCTGGCGCGGCGCGCGCGCGCGCGAGAGAGAGAGAGGAGAGAGAGGAGAGAGAGAGAGAGAGAGAGAGAGAGAGAGAGAGAGAGAGGAGAGAGAGAGAGAGAGAGATAACGAGGAGAGCACAAGAGGTTACTGGTTCAAGCTTGTTATATTCAGATTTAAAAGAGGTAAGACAGGTGCATATGACGAACAACGGGTGACTAAAATACACAAGTGTGGAATACCAAGTCCTCAATGTCTAATCAGGAGAGAACAAGAAATTTGTGGTTCAATCTTGATAAAATAAGAGAGAAAGCAGAAAAAAGAGGTACAAACTGGTTTTCATATGGAGTGGTAATTAACTGCAATATGCTTAATTTGCTCGACAAGGGTGACGTAACCGTCAGGGTCAGTAGTCAAAGTTAACTTAAACAGAAAAAAAAAAAAAGAAAGGAAGAAACTGGTTTTCACAAGAAAATTTTAGTTCCCTGTAATAAACTCAACAAGGATAATACAAAGCCAAGAAAGGACAAGTAGTAACTATCTTAAAATTGATGAAGCTGGATTAAACAAAGAGATGGGAAGACACTTAGCACTCAGGTTGTTAGCGCTGGGTTAAGAGAAGCTTCGATATATTACATAAATTTATGAGTGGTGGTGACAGGTGGACATAGAAAGGCATGTTTTATATAGGGACTGCCCCGTGAAGGCATGATGGTTTCCTCCACCAACCTTTGTGTTCTTGTGTTCCTGGGTGTGAGGGTGGTGGGGGGGGGGCAGAACATGACAGAACAAGACCTGTGACGTGACGGTTGTGTCTGATTGGGCGGAGAACAAAGCGGTTGATGGGAAGATGAGACCAAGTGTAATAGGAATACTGAAAACGTTGAGGTGTGACTAGGAGGAAAAGTGTGTGTGTGTGTGTGTGTGGGGGGGGGGGGAGGAGAGTAAGAGGATACGTCAGGCAAGTGTGGGCGTAGGAGAGTGTTAGTATATCTGAGTGTGAGTATAGAAGAGCAGGTAAGTTTTGTGTGATTGTGGGTATGTTTGGCTGTGTGTGTGTGTGTGTGTGTGTGTGTGTGTGTGTGTGTGTGTGTGTGTGTGTGTGTGTGTGTGTGTGTGTGTGTGTGTGTGTGTGATAGTGGCTGGCAAGGTTAGTGGAGGAAGAATGGCGCCCATCAGCCCCACACTGCTGAGATGGATGGCAAGTGACTCACACAAGCATACCACTCTTGTTTGGCCAGCGAGCAAGGAGTAAGCGACCTCGCCTCGTTTAGCCATCTATCATCTCTCACTGCCACGTATCACAAATGCTCCGGTCTCTCTTAACACGACTGCTTTTCAAGGCCACATAGCTTATTGGCCGGGTTCTCAAGAGTGTTTCTCCTGTTGATAGTGTAATCATGCTAATCTGCCACTAAAATCATATAAAAAAAACTCCCATTAAAAACCGTATCATATATTATAAACCCGTATTCTGAAACGCTTTAATCTCTATCTCTCACCGCGAGTATTCTGCAAGACCACATAGATTAGTGGTTTCCAGACTTTTTCAGGTCATTACCCACTTTTCATACATGATCCTTGTCCATGACCCACTGCCTAGCATAACCAATGACTACAGTGACTTTAGTCCTGCACTCGTTAGGTCCATATGAAAGCCATTCTAGCAAATCCGGTAATTTTATTGATTCCATTTGTTATTTTCCTTTTGTTAAGTATTAATAAAGAAATCTGTAGTTTGCCCTTGTTGTTCAATATAATTACTGAAGCAGTACTCAAGAAATAACATAATGCACATAAAAAAAAACGTCTATACTTAGACTAATTAATAAATGGCATTGTTGCGGAAAGCTGTTTCAACAGTAAACAAACAAAAAACAAAATAAAACAAAATTCCACTGGTTTAAAAGTGTATTAATCCCACGCCATATGATCTGATCTTTGAATCTGACAAATCTGATGACTTTATAATTTTGAAGTGAAATGCAATCATAGGGAGTCATAATTAAGTGCCACAACCATGGTCTTCAGTGGCCACACACCCACCTCCTCCCAGACTATTTGCTTCTGAACATTCATGCCCGGTTCATGTTTCTTCACTTGAATCCCCATCCCCACTTAGTGTGATGGGTGATGTTGCAGATTATCAACAAGCTTCTTGATTCATGGTTTTGTTTCACTTAGTCTGTTGCAATATTTCGTTTTAATGTCGAGTAGTTGAGAGAATGCAGCCTCACAGGAATAAGTTGATGAAAATGGTAGGAGGTGCCGAAAAGCCATTTGTCTATGTAGTCTAGCCATTTGTACTGAACTTGTAATTTCGCTCCACTTGCTGCCTACCCGCTAAACACCTTTGATTTACTATATACATATCCTTAGATTATGGCTCCCTACATTCTGCTACATGGCCCCCAGTTTGGGAACCACTGACATAGATGATTAGCTGGATTTGTCAAGAGTGTTTCTCCTGCTAATAATGTACAAATGTTGATAATCTGTCATTACGACCGTAAAAAATACCGTTAAAAACCCTTGTAACTTCACCACGATTATTTCCCAAGATCAAAGAGATGATTAACCTAATTTTAAGAATATTTTTCCAGTCAGTAATGTAGAAGTGTTGCTAATCTGTCACCACAACCATAAAAAAAAAAAAAAAACTCTTAAAACGGTGTAACTTCAGGTAAAACCTTCTGAAAGTAGAGATGCAGCGCATAAGAGTTTCAGAATATAGTACATTATCTTAAATTTATCACCAATTAACACCAGCCTCACCAGGTCTCGTTAAATCATCGCCTACACATTGGTGGCAGCGGTGGGATGGGATGGGATGGACAAGAGTGGTGGGAAAGATGCTGATTGGGTGTTTGAGACATCAACGAGCCTTTGTCCTGTTGTCCTCATAATACCACGTGCTTACTATTCACACTCCCGAGCTGCAGTTTCTGACACTTTGCCCTTCAGTCCATCACTGTCTCTTGTGGGTTCAATTCACACTTCCTCATAACTGAACTTGCATGCCTTCGTCTTGCAGTCCTCATAACACCATTTTCTTCCTATTCACATTACCACAGTTTCTGATGCTTTGCCCTTCAGTCCGTCACTATGTCTCTTGTGGGTTCATTTCACACTTTCTCATGACTGCACCAGCTATGTACGAGTACAGTACATAAGTCCTAAGAATCTTGTCAGAACGCCCCTCTCTCTCTCTCTCTCTCTCTCTCTCTCTCTCTCTCTCTCTCTCTCTCTCTCTCTCTCTCTCTCCCTTCTCAGTATCCGCATGCTTCAAGTTATCTCACTGTTTCCTGTTCTCCATCATCACCTTCAGTAGCACCCTGTCGTTTTCATGTCTTTAGTGCTCCCTTGTCTAGCGTGATGCTCTCCTTCGTCAGCGCCCTCTGCAGTGCATCCCGTCCACGTCAGCGTTCTCATCTTGCTTGTTGCCTCTATGCCAACTTTGGCGTCACAAGGTCCCAGGAATCGTTAAAGTGTTATTGTTCATCTCATTGTGTTTTACGATTAGAGATACAGAATATATAGTGTTCCTTGCCGTTCATTCTGCAGTGTCCCCCTGCGTTCACTCCAGCAGACGATGTGGAGGTCTGGCTTGGGTTCTCTCGAGTCAGTTCACTGCTGGCCTGGGTTCTCTTTGTCCTCTCGAGTCAGTTCACGCTGGGCTGATTACTCTGACCTCATGTGGAACCTGACACTTGCAAGACTCCCTCCTGTCCTTGCCAGCCTGCCTCATCTCACTTGATTCCCTCACCACTCCATCTCCTCCTTAACGGTCCACTTATCATATCCTGGATTCTTTTTTCTATGTCATGGCTTTGTTTTTGTCTTTGTTCCATATCTTTCTATGTGACTTTGTGTCTTAAGCTTCTCTTTCTGTGTCTCATGCCTTTTCTGCGTCTCCTGCCTTTCTTTTCTGTGTCTCATGCCTTTCTTTTCTGTGTCTCCTGCCTTTCTTTTCTGTGTCTCATGCCTTTCTTTTTTGTGTCTCATGCCTTTCTTTTCTGTGTCTCATGCCTTTCTTTTTTGTGTCTCATGCCTTTCTGTGTCTCATGCCTTTCTTTTCTGTCTCATGCCTTTCTTTTCTGTGTCTCATGCCTTTCTTTTCTGTGTCTCATGCCTTTCTGTGTCTCATGCTTTTCTTTTCTGTGTATCAAGCTTCTCTTTCTGTGGCTCATGTCTTTTCTGTGTCTCATGGCTTTCTATTCTGTGTCTCCTTCCTTTCTTTTCTGTCTCATCCCTTTTTGTGTCTTCCGCCTTTCTTTTCTGTGTCTCAAGCTTATTTTTCTGTGTCTCAAGCTTTTCTTTTTTGTGTCTCATGCCTTTCTTTTCTGTGTCCTGTCTTTCTTTTCTGTGTCTCATGTCTTTGTGTCTCCTGCTTTTCTTTTCTGTGTCTCCTGCCTTTCTTTTCTGTGTCTCATGCCGTTCTTTTCTGTGTCTCCTGCCTTTCTTTTCTGTGTCCTGTCTTTCTTTTCTGTGTCTCATGTCTTTGTGTCTCCTGCCTTTATTTTCTGTGTTTCCTGCTTTTCTTTTCTGTCTCATACCTTTCTTTTCTGTGTCTCCTGCATTTCTTTTCTGTGTCTCCTGCCTTTCTTTTCTGTGTCTTATGTCTTTCTTTCTGTCTCATGTCTTTCTTTTCTGTGTCTCCTGCCTTTCTTTTCTATGTCTTATGTTTTTCCTTCTGTCTCATGTCTTTCTTTTCTGTGCCTAACTCCTCTGCCACACAGCGAAGCCACAGTTTCGTGAGTGACGTGCTCTGCGTGGTGGCGTCTCAAGGTGTCTGGTCCTGCCGCGGTCACTCCACTCGTCTGGTAAAGAAGTGGCGTGGTGTGGTCGGCCTTGTTCATCCGTCGCCGCTTTGGCCCAGCACTGCCCGCTGTGTGTCTGTTCAGCACATGGCAAAGGCACCACTTCTTACTGCATTATCGCTCTCACACACTCCCTCACTCCTCTCACCAGAAAGTAAAAACTTGAGGGATAACTCTTTATGTATATTATTATTCCACGATACACATAAACACACACACACACACACACACACACACACACACACACACACACACACACACAAAATTACAAGTTTAATACATACATAATAGATATCTAGACTACAATTAATGTATAAAAATAGTCCTGAGATGATAACCGACCGCGTCGCCGTCAGCACACGGGCCGGTGTCAGCGTCAGCGTGTGGTGCTGGCGTCAGCCTCAGTATATACATTTAAGCGACGAGCGTCAGCATTAAGGTCAGCATAAGGAGATGGTGTCAGCGTGAGCATAAGGGATTGCAGTCAGTGTCAACGTTAGCGTACGGTGGGCGCGAGTCACTACAAGTCAGCACGGAACAGAGTGAGCGTCAATTTGGGGGAGGCAGGGGCGGGGTGAACTGTTGGCATCAGCGTCACTGGGGAGGGCTGCTGGCTTCAGCACCATTCACTGGAATGGGTCGCCGCCAGCGTCGGCAGCGCCGCGCGCCAGCATCATCTGCTCGGCCTCCCTGCGGCGCTGCACCTCTTGCTCCATGAGGGTGGTCACCTGCTGCAACCTCACCTTCTCCGCCGCCAGCGCCTCGTGCTCCTGCTTCAGTCTCTCCAGCTGCGCCTTCAGGTCTCGCTCCATCTCCCTGGAACGTCTCCTATTGGTGGCCCCGCGGCGGTTCCTACGGGACGACTCGGCGTTGGTGGAGGGGGAAGGCGGACGTCATCTGGTCAAAGGGCGCAGGCACCTCGTGGAGGGAGTCCCTATCGCGGGCGTGGTGGAAGGAGGGTGCCCCGCGGTTAGACTCTCTGAGGGGCAGCCACAGGGCATCACTGCCGGGATCATGTTGCTCTGCGCTGTAGGGCGAGTGCACCTCTGGCCACTCGGGCACCACGGACTCCTGCCCGCTGCAGTAGTCTAGCTGGTCCTGGTGCAGAAGGCTGCTGCCGTAGCGTGGGCCACGCGGGGTGTGAGACGGCAGGTTGTGGCGGTCCATGCGGGGTTGTGGTGAGCGTTGCCTGGCGTGGCGTGGCGCAGAGGGACCGCGCTCGAGTGGCCCTGCAACCCGCCGCTACCGTGCTATATATATATATATCGAGCACTTCCACTCCAGGAAAAAAAGTAGCTTGCCGCTATGAAACACACTCATTGTTACTATGTTGTCGCCACGTCACGAAACTTCCATGCTCCACTTTAATGAGGAAAAAAAAGCCCCCCCGGGTCACTTTCCGCTCGTCCACATATATATATACAGCACATACTGTACTCGCTTCTTCTGACTGCCAGCGAGACAGAGAGCGGATCCTGGCTGGGGGTGGCCCTGAAGAGCGAGGGGCGAGATTAGAGGGCCGCTCGGTGCCTGCGTCACCGCTCACCTCAACGGAGGATGCTAGCAGTAACACGTACACACACGCACACACGTGATACATGACACATACAAACATTATCAAATGTTCAGAAGTTTGAGAAAGAATCTGGCATATTCGAGAAGCCAAGACGAATGTAAGTGGCACCAACAATGCACCGCACGGAAACACTCGCGTCAAGCAACACTGTAACGTTTCATCCTTAAATACAAATAAATAAATAAATAAATAAATAACATGATTTTCAAGAGGAAAGAAATACAAATAGAAAACAATAACACACACACACACACCCACACACACACACACACACACACACACAAAACATTCCTTTACATAGAAAACATTTCATCACGATAAAGGAAGAAGAGAATCAGGGATGATGGGTAATGGAAGGAATAAAAAAGAATAGGAAACTTAATACAATAAAATATATTCACAAACCTGTAATCAAACTGTCATGGAAGTTATCATTTTTTTCTTAAGCGTTTCATGACCACAGTGATCATTTAACCAGCTATAGTAGAGATGACTGGGGTTCTCAAGGGTTTTTTCATGACCTCATAGTTGAACGAGCACTAGAGAAAGTTAATGGAATTTTCAAGTATTTTCATCACTAGCGACAGTTTAGAAAGTACTCAGCATTACTATAGGAAACAAACGCACATGGAAACTTACCATACCCTCTTGGAAGCCTGAGGAAATCATGCTGAAGGGAATAAGTGAATAACATAAGAAAGCACGGATCTGAAATAATGAGAGGGGATGTACTCTGCGTAAGTCATCCCTCGGCACCGCACGCAGCGAAGCAGAAAACGTTCACATATTAGGTATAACTCTTGTAAATCTCTGAAGACTTTGCGTGTGTTCTTGTAGTCGCCTTATTTTAAGTATCTGTTATCTATCTATCTATCTATCTATCTATCTATCTATCTATCTATCTATCTATCTATGTAGAGAGCTTATTACAAACGAATAAGTGTGTGTGTGTGTGGGGGGGGGGAGGGAACAAGGAAAGAACAGCGAAATGAGAGAATAAAAGAGAGTAGAAAAAGGAAAACCCACTCTCTTTCTCATGCGCCACACACAGACACACACGTCAAGCGAGAGAGAGGGAGAGAGAAGGGGAGGGAGGAAGAAGTTTCACCACGATAGAGAGAGAGGGGGGGGGGGGGCAATAGTAGTTTCACCACAATTCGGCAAATGCACTTGCTCAAGGAAATCCACACGAGACCATGAACGCAACAAAAAGCTCTTACAACACCTTCACACCTCCCTCTCCCCTTCCCCACTCCGACCCGCACTGCCTGGCTCATCTGATTCCTTGTGCGTACGTCAGCCAGCCCCTAGAAATATGCTGACGTCTTTGAACTTCCAGTGATAGATTGTTAAAGGCCCTCATCCGCAGTTACTAGGAGAGGCAAGGTTAATAATTTGTGACCTTTGTAAATGAAACTGGCGGGAGGAGGATATGATTGACGAACTCTCTCTCTCTCTCTCTAACCCACAGACCCCACTAATCACCTTTAACTAATCTCCATGTGTGTGTGTGTGTGTGTGTGTAAACTGTCCTGAATGCTTAGAGAGAGAGAGAGAGAGAGAGAGAGAGAGAGAGAGAGAGAGAGAGAGAGAGAGAGAGAGAGAGAGAGAGAGAGAGAGAGAGAGAAGGGGGGGTGAGGGGAGATGACAGACACCCACGTAACTAACTAATGAACTAGCAACCAACTTGCAACTAAGGCAGTATAATGTCACTCGATTGTAAAACGTATAACAAGATAATGCTGCCAGTTGCGCCATTCACCCTCAACACTATACTGCGCCGTGACCACTGACCGCCTGACAGTGATGGAGTTTTCGTCTCTCACCAGTGGTGGCAGAATGCGGTAGAATGAAATGTCTCGGGTGTCCGGATGCTGTGTTCGTTACCAGACGTACGTGGCATCACTCACTTGCAGCCCGCCGGCGCCCGAAGCATATTTCCGAAGCCTGGAAGAGTAGTTGCCAATCACTCTTGAACACGATAGACTGGTTTAGGCTGGGATAAGTTAGCATTGAACAAGAAATAACGGGTTCAAACTTGAAAAAAAAAAAAAGGTCTAGGAAGGAGATAGGAAGAAATTGGTTCTCAAATAGAGTGGTAGATGAGTGGAACGGACTCGGTAATCATTTTGTTAGTGCTAGGACATTGGGGAACTTAAGAGAAGATTAGACGGGTTCATGGATGGGGATGATAAGCGGAAATAAGTAGGTATATTTCATACAGGGACTGCCACGTGTAAGCCTGGTCGCTTTTGCAGCTTCCCTTATTTCTTATGTTCTTATGTTCTAGGTTAGAATTAGGTAGGGTTAGGTTTAGACTTTCATGAATAGGAAAGGTAAACCGCTTTGTCCGTCTGATCGGCTGCCTTCCCGGTCAAATGAGAACAACTATCATTATAAAAATGAATGTTTCTCTCTCTCTCTCTCTCTCTCTCTCTCTCTCTCTCTCTCTCTCTCTCTGTGTGTGTGTGTGTGTGTGTGTGTGAATGTTTTCGGCTGAAACCTGCCAGCTGGTCCGGGTGGCTGGAACCAGCCGGTTGGAAAAACAGCCCCGTGTAAACCCGCCTTTATAATATCAAAATGTTTGTTACTCAATGATCTTGTAACGTGTTAATATTCGCCATACACTATTATTGGCGTTAACATAACTTTTGGAGCATTGGGATAATGTATAGCTACTTCGGACTTCATACGAGACATCGTGAAGAGTGATCCAGAATGTCACAGTTCACCATACTCAAATCACCTGCTTTCATACAACCTCCCCCTACGACGCTCTGATAGACGGACCTCAGTCCTCATCGCTGGCCGCATCCGCTCCACGAATAAGTGTCTGTACGATAAGTTGGGCGCCCTGACTGCCGGGACATTTCATCCTGCCACACCGGTTTCTCACAAGTACTTCGTTAATAATGTAGAATTCTTGTTAATTAAGCGTCCTGCTCTCTCATGAGGCCATTTGTTAATCTGTTTATTGGTACTAGTGAACAACGTGCGGAAGAACAGGATAATACAGAATAAGGGTCTTTCCCCGCCCACCTCTCATTCTCACTTGTCGGCAGCAAAACAGACACAGATCACCACATACAGTCGCGGTCATAAGCTGTGCCCTGCTGCGCCAGGATCTGAGCTGGTTACGATTCATCATGGCGCCGAGACAGGACACATCTTATGACCGCGACTGTACCTTGCAACAAAGAGAGAGAGAGAGAGAGAGAGAGAGAGAATACACTGCACTATATTGCCACTGGGCGGATGTTTTGCCACACCTATAAAAAAAAAAAAGCCAATCAGAAGTTAGACTTATTCCTTGTTAGTACTGACCTCTTCCTCTCAAATACTTATCTGATCTGGCTTTGAAACTCCCTATGGTGTTCGTGTTAACAACCCATGCTAGCAATTTGTTCCCGTGGTAAACAGTCCCATTACTAAAAATACTTCATTTGTATTGCATCTTGGCTGTATCTTCGTAATGGGGGGAATAATGTTAGGAGTGGGAATGGAGGATGGGAAGGAATGGGAAACTGAAATGGGGTTTGAAATGAGAGTAGTGGGGAAGACAGGATGAAAAGGGGTTTGGGCAATGGAAGGGAGGAGAGGGGAAGAGGAAGAAGGGGGAGTAGGAGAGGGAAGACTGGGTTTTTTGATGGGGGAAGAGTGATGGGGAGAAGAGGGGAAGGGGGTTGGGGAATGGAAGGGAGGAGGGGGTAGGGAGGGGATGAAATGGTGAAGGGGTTGGGGAATGGAGGGGAGGAGGGGAAGGAAGGGGATGAAGGGCTGAGGGAGTTGAGGAATGGAGGGGAGGAGGGAAGGGGGGGGATGAATGGCGGAGGCAACACACAAAATCTATCATGCAATTTCATCTTTTAATTGGAAGCGGAATGATTGTAAACATTTGAACGTGAACTTCAAATTGTAATGAATGGATGGATTGTCTCTCTCTCTCTCTCTCTCTCTCTCTCTCTCTCTCTCTCTCTCTCTCTCTCTCTCTCTCTCTTCCATGGACACCGATGCCATTGTGACAGAGAGAGAGAGAGAGAGAGAGAGAGAGAGAGAGAGAGAGAGAGAGAGAGAGAGAGAGAGAGAGAGAGAGAGAGAGAGAGCACACGAGGAACAAAAGTGCATGGTAATGTCTGGCACTTCCTGTTTCGCCTCTGCTTCAGTTTGATTCGCTGGTGAGGTTAGGACGTAAGAAAACAAAGGGTGGTGAAAGGACAAGGGATGTGAGGATGTCTGACAGTGACGGTGCAGTGACCCCGTCTCTCACAAAGCCGTCCCGTGGTCACAGCTGGGTGTGGCTTTTAGATTAATTACAATGGGCGGTGATCATTTTTACCTGCCGACCATAACTTCTTTTTAAATAGTTATGTTATCTTCCATGTATTGTTTGAATAAAAAAAAAGAAAAAAAAAGAGGAGACATCAGGCCTACACGTGGCAGTCCCTGTATAAAACATGCCTACCTGTTTCCACCTGTTCCCTATGCATACATTTGTCTAATCCTCTTTCAAAGCTTCCTATTGACTCTGCACTAACAACCTGATTAGTGAGTTCATTCTGTTCCTCAACCACACTATCCGATAAGGAATTCCTCCCTATCTCTTTTTATTTAATCTAATTTCATCAAGCTTCAACCCATTATTCCTCTTCCTGTCCTGAGTACTGACATGAGGATGGGTCGAGTAGTAGTGAGTTCAAGCTGGATAAAGTTTATATCCTTTGATCGTCTGACTATCAATGGCATATGTAATTCTATTTTAGCAATTTTATACATAAAAAATGTAACTACAGGAACCAAAAATCATGACTAAATATTCGATTTTTTTTGCCGAGTGTCTTCTTTCGGTTGGTCCCACTAGGGGTAGCCACAGACAAGCCTGTCTCACTCTCCGCTTGCATGTTTTCCTTGTTTTTTTTTTTTTTTTTTTTTTCGTCGAGTGTAGCTTTTCAAAATCCTCGTCTCATCCTATACAAGACTAATATAGCAAGCTGAGAAGTGTAGATGAGTGGAACGAACTCAGTAATCATGTTGTTAGTGCTAGGACATTAGGGAGCTTTAACAGAAGATTAGATGGGTTTATGGATGGGGATAATAGATGGAAATAGGCAGGTATATTCATATAGGGACTGCCACGTGTAAGCCTGGCCGCTTCTTGCAGCTTCCCTTATTTCTTATGTTCTTATGTTCTAAGTTGTTGCAGTCAAACAGGTTTAATGTCCCTAAACGTATTGGTTGAGGTGTTTCAACTGTTAACAGGTTCTAGTCAAATTCACTGGGGCTTTCCTTGGTATTTTCTTGATTCCAGTGATAGGTTAACAGGCTGTAGTGCAAGTTATTGGAGTTTTCAAGGATGTTTTCAAGATTTCAGTGATAGTTTAACAGGGTGTAGTGCAAGTTATTGGGGTTTTCTTTTTCGCCACTAATGTTAATTAAACAGATTCTCGTGAAAGCAATTAACCTTTTCAAGTGGATTTTCATGACTAGTGGCAGTTTATCAACTTGAAGTCATTAGGGTTTTGAAAGATGTTTCCATCACTGTAGTGGTCATTAATGGGCTGTAGGGGAAGTTACTAGGGCGGTCAAGGGTGTGTTCACGATTTCTGTAATGGTCAAACAGGCCATTACGGTTCTGAAGAATGTTTGCATTATTCATCTGAGAGTTTCACAAGAAATCTGTCATAAGCGAGATATACAAACATACTTGAGAATCCGACTAATCATCTCTGACCTTCGTAGTAAACTGGACTGAGTGTGAGGGGACATTTAATGCGAGTGCCAGGCCCACACTCCTGAGTCATCTCTCCCTCAGTCTGGCTGCTCTGGCTGGCTCCGTCTCTTCACAATAGCGATGACATGGGCACGACGTTCTGTGAAATGCTCCGCCGCACACCACTTCCTTCTTTCCCTCCCCCTTACTCCGCTCATTTTGATAATGCAAGAGTGAAAGAATTATGATACTAAACAACTCTTGCATTAATTCAAATTCCTAGAGTAGTAAAAGGAAGAGAAACAGGAACAGCAGAATTCCAGTTTACTACAGAAGTGGGGACAAAGAATACAGACACCACTATACATTTCAGGCTCATAGTGCCTCTTGGCTCTGAAGGAGAAACTGGTAAGAGCCGAGCAGACAACGTGATGTAAATATGATCTGTAAGTACGGGTGTAGTAGGGGGAGGCAGACAGGGAAGGAGGGGAAGACGAGAGTGGAGGTCACACGTCATAATTATAACGTCACGTCAAACCCTCCTTGTCCCAGCCTCTACTCTGCTCTTGCCAGCCTCGCCATCAAACGCAACAGTAAACTCCTTTGTGACACACACTTAGCAACTCTCTGTAGTGCCATACATTAGAATACAGTGCCAAACAAGCTGTGCCAATGTGTCATACTGATCCAACTGTTTGTGTATAAACAGTTGGGTGGCCAAACACGCTGCTGTACAGGATCACTCGTGTCTCTATTCTTTCACTCCGTTCTCTGGTAAACTTTGCAACATACCCTGTCTCCGTTTTCTTCCTTTTACGCTTCTGTCCATGTTAATTAATGCAAGAGTTGACTAGTGTCTTAATTCTCTCATTTCTTTCGCTTTCTCTGCACCTCTTCCATCATATTCTGTCCACCTCACTAAAGCAAGAATTAACTGGTTTCTTCAATCTTTCATCCCGTTCACTGATAAACTTTGGAGCTCTCTCTCTCTCTCTCTCTCTCTCTCTCTCTCTCTCTCTCTCTCTCTCTCTCTCTCTCTCTCTCTCTCTCTCTCTCACCCAATCTCTCCCCGGATATTCCTTTGTCTGTCACTGTTATGGGAACGCCAGCCTGACCTTAACCTCCCCCCACGACCTTCCAGCCTTCCAGACACTTCCTAACTTTTCTTCCATCCAGCTTTACTTCTTCGACCTTCCAGACCCTTCCTCCCATAATTCCTTCCATTTATAACCATCCAAATTCTTCCTTTCCTTTCTTTTCCTCAAAACTTCCAAATATTTGTTCATCCTTCTCCTTCCTCCTTCCAGAACCTTCTCCTCCTCCTCCTCTCCTAAACATCCCTAACCTTCCTTCCTCCTTCCCTGATCTTCCTAGGTCATCCTTCCTCACCCATGACTTTCTTCTTCTCCTCCTCCTCCTCTTCTATCCTCCGAACTGCCTCCTCTTCACTCTCTCTCTCTCTCTCTCTCTCTCTCTCTCTCTCTCTCTCTCTCTCTCTCTCTCTCTCTCTCTCTCTCTCTCTCTCTCTCTCTCCCCAAAACATTTCCTTATCACCCTCAACTCTTCCTCCTCCTCTTCCTCCTCCTCCTCTACCTCCTCCTCCTCCTCCTCCTCCTCCTCCCTCACGTGAAGGAACAAAGACATCGAACACTCTCTGCTTTATAGTGTGTGTGTGTGTGTGTGTGTGTGTGTGTGTGTGTGTGTGTGTGTGTGTGTGTGTGTGTGTGTGTGTGTGTGTGTGTGTGTGTGTGTGTGCGCGCGTGCACTAAACGAGGGGAAATAGAAGAATGCAGATAAGGAAGAGGGGAAGAGGAGGAGGAGAAGGAGGAGGAGGAGGAGGAGGAGGAGGAGGAGGAGGAGGAGGAGGAGGAGGAGGAGGAGGAGGAGGTTACTGCGTTGTGACTGTTTCAGAAAATGTGTGAAACGGTTCTGAGAGAGAGAGAGAGAGAGAGAGAGAGAGAGAGAGAGAGAGAGAGAGAGAGAGAGAGAGAGAGAGAGAGAGAGAGAGAGAGAGAGAGAGAGAGAGAGAGAGAGAATTATTTAGACATACTCAAAACATCACCATCAATTTTAATGAGAGACTTTCGTGTGTGTGTGTGTGTGTGTGTGTGTGTGTGTGTGTGTGTGTGTGTGTGTGTGTGTGTGTGTGTGTGTGTGTGTGTGTGTGTGTGTGTGTGTGTGTGTGTGTGTGTGTGTGTGTGCGCATGTGTGTGTGTGCACGTGTGTATGATTATTCAAGTTGATTATGCCCGGGGACAGAGGACAAAGCGGTCAGTCTGTGTGTCTGTCCGTCTTTGCTTCTCTCCGTCTGTGTGTGTGTGTGTGTGTGTGTGTGTGTGTGTGTGTGTGTGTGTGTGTGTGTGTGTGTGTGTGTGTGTGTGTGTGTGTGTGTGTGTGTGTGTGTGTGTGTGTGTTCTCCACTCGTATCTACCTCTGTATGAAAAAGAAAAAAAAAATTGTCCGTCTCTCGATCTATCTCTTCTGTATTGAAAACCTGGCTGTCTGTCTGCCTGTATGTTCGTACTTAAGCTAGGGGGACGGGGGGGACGGTAGACACCTGCTGAAAGTGTAATTATTCCCAGGGACGTGTCACAAAAACTGGCTCAGGTGGGTGCTGTGAACTCGCCTGACCTGAGATAAGCCAGTTAAGCACAGGGAAGTGAACCAAACCAAAGTAACACATGCCTGACCTAACCTGACCTAACACAGGCGAGTGAACCAAAGCAAGGTAACATAGGCCTGACCTAACCTGACCTAACACAGGCGAGTGAACCAAAGCAAGGTAACATAGGCCTAACCTAACCTGACCTAACACAGGCAAGTGAACCAAACCAAGGTAACACAGGCCTAACCTATCCTGACCTAACCTAACCTAATTTCGCCTGAACTCATCTGACCTCACCTGATCTAACCTCACTTAACCCAACCCAACCCAACGTAAGGGAGGGGACAGACCCGTTAAAGGAAATTCCACGGAGCGGATTCTCTTCATGGAGAGAGAAGGAAACGAACACATAAGAGAAAGACATAAAAGAGAGATAGAAGAAAGAAATAAAAAAAAAAAAAAAAAAAACTTCCATTTTTCTTTATTCGTGTTTTCTTTCCTTTGTTTTACTTTACATATAATTTGTATTTAGTTAGTTAGTTAGTTATTTGTTTATTTATTACAGAAATTGAAGCGATAGAGTGAATAACAAAATAACAGTACTACTACTACTACTACTACTATTACTACTACTACAACTACTACTACTACTACTACTACTAATAATAATAAGAAGAAGAAGAAGAAGACGAAGAAGAAGAAGAAGAAGAAGAAGAAGAAGAAGAAGAAGAAGAAGAAGAAGAAGAAGAAAACAATACACTTACGCACGACAAAGTTAATATGTACTGTTGTTTTCCTATTTTTTATAACGAAGTGAATTTAAATCGATAGCAATTAATGTTTTCTATAACGAAATAACAATAAATCAGTGACAATAAATATTAATAACGTAATAATAATAATAAACATGATTATTTTCTCTCTTCTCTTTCTTTTATCTCTATTTCTTTCCACATTTCCTGCCTCCTTTTCTCCCTTCTTTCCTCCGTGATGGGGAGAAGATTGCTCTCTCTCTCTCTCTCTCTCTCTCTCTCTCTCTCTCTCTCTCTCTCTCTCTCTCTCTCTCTCTCTCTCTCTCTCTCTCTCTCTCTCTCTCTTGAGGAAATAAAACACTTCCTCTACCGAACTCAGCTTTGATTCTCTCTCTCTCTCTCTCTCTCTCTCTCTCTCTCTCTCTCTCTCTCTCTCTCTCTCTCTCTCTCTCTCTCTCTCTCTCTCTCTCTCGTAATTCTAGTAAGAATTTCAAGGACACACACACACACACACACACACACACACACACACAATAGTATCCACAATCGTTCTTTTTTTCTTTCTCTTGTCTTTTTTTTTTATTGTCTTCATCTGTTTCCTTCTTTTTGTGATGTTTTAGGCAAAAAGTGTCATCCGCATTCTTTGCTCACGGTAATTAAAAGGAGTTCCCAAGGGGTTCCCAAGGGGTTCCCAAGGTATTTCCAAGGACGCCCAGGGGTAATCAAGGGTTCCCCGGTGCTTCTACACTCGTCAACATTCCGTGTCTCGGCAGTGCGTAACTCCCAAACCCCCCAACCCCCTCCACTATTTATTCCTCATTCCGTATGTTACCAGTTACTTCAAGTCTTTTTTTCCCCCCTTTTTTTTTTTCACTAGATTCTCTCAACGGAAGTCTCGAGGAAATGTTTGTTATTCTAGTTCCTTGTCGATGTATTATTAGTATCACACACACACACACACACACACACACACACACACACACACACACACCCTTGAAATGCCACACGACTTACGTTACATCCTGCTGAAAGGTGGGGGGAGGAAACGTTTGATAATCTTATTCCTTGTTGAGCTGTTATTACTACCACGAAATGTCCTTAAAAATTCAATTGAATTCCACTGGACTCTGCTTATAGTTGCCGGGTAGGTGCAGGAACAGTCATGGTTATATACAATTATCTCCTGCTAAACAAACATTCACATTATATATATATATATATATATATATATATATATATATATATATATATATATATATATATATATATATATATATATATATATATATATATATATATATATATATATATATATATATATATATATATATATATATATATATATATATATATATATATATATAACAACCTTGAAATTTCAAATGACTTCCACTAGATCCTTGTTGAGCAATCATTAGCTTCAAGAAATATTCGTGAAGGTTCAATAAATCTCCACTGGATCTTGTTGAGACAGGACGCAGAAACATTTGTGAATAGCGTTCCTTGTTGATCTATCTCTGGCATCAAGAAAAACCCTTCAAAACACAACGAATTTCTACTACAGGCTGTTAACACTTGTTGAGACAGGATGCAGAAACGTTTGTGGCGAGCATTCCTTGATAAACTACGCAGTCTTGTCACGAGGCTGTAGATTTCACCATGATTTGCAGCTCGCCCATCAACGCTGCGTTCCAACCCGTGCATGCGGTGCGCCTTAGGAAGACTGATCACGAAATACACAGGCAGCATTTATTATTTCATTATTCCAAATTCATACCTGACAGCATTCCGAGGTACTCACCAATGACAAGTATTTCTAAAGTGTACAGAATGCCCGGCTTGTTACGCAGCGCTGGCGGGGAGGCTGTCGGTCACTGTGGCCAAGACTGTGTGGTTTACAAAGGAATGCTACTCATAAACGTTTCTCCATCCTACATGTCTCTAATGAAAGTTAATTTGGGTTTCGAAAGTGTTTTTATGGATACTTTAACAAGGAGCGCTATTCATAAACGTTTTTGCATCCTACGTATGTCGACAACGTTAACTAACCCCTAGTGAAAATCTTAATTGGGTTTGCGAGAGTCTTTTCACTGTTTTACCAAGAACGCTTTTCACCAACGTCTCTGCATCCTGTCTCAGTAATTGTCAGCAGCCTCTAGTGTAAGTTAATTAGGTTCACGAGTGTATCTTAACTGTTTAACAAGGAACGCTATTCACGAAACGTTCCTGCATCTTATCTCAACACCCTTCAACACTCCCCACCAAAACATGAAGAGAAAAAAGTAAATAAATAAACAAATAAATAAATAACCTTGAAAATCTTAACTTTCGCTAGATCCCTTTAAGACCGTGGCTCCTAAACGTTCTTTTTTCAGCCTGTTACCGAACTTAACGTCACATGAAGTCTGTTACCCCTTTTATAAATTGTCAGTATTGATATATACAGCTAAATTAAGACAATAGTTACATATTCCTTCGTTTATAATATTGCATAGTTTTTTTTTTGTAATGTTTACTACAATTCGGTTTACCTTTATTACTTAATTATAATGGATTTAATTTACAACTTTACATAGTAAGACGCATTGAGAGAGAGAGAGAGAGAGAGAGAGAGAGAGAGAGAGAGAGAGAGAGAGAGAGAGAGAGAGAGAGAGAGAGAGAGAGAGAGAGAGAGAGAGGTTGAAGACAGCTAGAGGAGAATATTTAATAAGACGAAATGCTGATTCGCGGTAACACACAAGGAGGCCCAGAACACTGCCGTCCCTTGCCAAACTGCCACTACAAATCACGAAAACACACTAGGAAACTCACAGACCTTGCACTACACCCAGTTAAAAAGGAAAGACAGAACCTTGTGTGTCTGAGAACCAGCCTCGTGTTCCTCTGCAATCAATGAGAGGATGTCACCAGGATACCGGGATCTTAAAGGATGTTCCTTCAGCAGATGAAGAGAACCGCCCACGCTTGGCTTCCGACACGTCCACCCCGATAGTGATGTGAAGTAAGGTGAGGAGGGAGACGTGGGTGTGATGTTGACAGTGACGGCAGGGTGTGAGTGCCCGACACGTCCACCCCGATAGTGATGTGAAGTAAGGTGAGGAGGGAGAAGTGGGTGTAATGATGACAGTGACGGCAGGGTGTGAGTGCCCGACACGTCCACCCCGATAGTGATGTGAAGTAAGGTGACGAGGGAGACGTGGGTGTGATGGTGACAGTGACGGCAGGGTGTGGGTGCCTGATAGTGACAGTGAATTGAAGAGAAAATTAGAAACACGTACATATAAATATACATAGGTACATGTATGTACCTATATTTTTCTTAGTTAATACGTGGAAAAATGATATAAAAATGAAAAAAATAAAAAAAAGTTACTATGAAGTGGGGTTACTATGTGTAGAACGAAGAAAACTACAATAAACTAAACAAAGAAATGTTACTGTGGTGCTACATACTGTTGATAATATTCTAAAACCTTGATTACTTTCAAAGGTCTTTAGTTGATGGCACACGGATTTTTTATTTGTTTATTTTAATTTACATATATATATATATATATATATATATATATATATATATATATATATATATATATATATATATATATATATATATATATATATATATATATATATATATATATATATATATATATATATATTTATTTATTTATTTATCATTTTTTTCTTTCTTTTTTATAGTTGTAGCGAAAAACTAACATGATTTCTACATTGTTAACGGAAGAAACACTCTTTCAAAAGGCTTTAGTGAAGTTGCACGGGTTTTTTTTATAGTTGTAGTGACAGATTAACATAATTTCTACATCATTAACAGAAGAAACACTCTTTGGAAAGGCTCTAATTTAAGTTACACGGGTCTTTTATGGATTTTACAGCTGTAGTGACAGAGTAACAAGATTTCTGCGTTATTAACGGAAAAACTGTTTGAAAAAGCTCTAGTTGAAGTTATACGAGTTTTTAAGTGTTTTTATGGTTCTAGTGAAAGATTAACAAGATTACTGCATTATTAACAGGACAAACACTCTTGAGAACACGGCTAATCATTTCTGTGGCCTTTGAAAACTGTCGAGGTGAGAAAGCAAAGCGTTTCAGAATACGGACCTATGCGCAGAAACAACAAGATTACAGACACCATAACATTGTGAAGTGAGAGCGTGTAAGAAACAACGAATGAAAGAAAGTTACAAACACGCCATGCTTTTGTCGAGTTACGGAGAAAAAAAAAAAAAAAAAAAACGCTATATGTGATGTGATGGTGCTCTGCTGTCTCACGGTGCGTTGAAACAAGGAAAACACGACTCGAAACTTCCCG
>NC_087176.1:7435000-7452500 GCF_035594125.1 Scylla paramamosain
GTCATCAGGTGTGTTGCAGTAGTTCAGACAAGTGAGGACCTGGAAGCAGTAACACCTGGATTGAGACTATTTGTTAAATGTGTTGCGTCATCAAGTGTGTGGGAGCAATTTAGATAGATGAGGACACGAGAACACCGGGTCATCGAGCACAGTGGGTTTACTTGGTATATTACGCATTTATCTACTACGCACTTCATGACCCAAAACAATATTCAGTTTATTTGTTTGCTATGATGACGATGGGTAACTTGGCATACACCCAACTCGTCACTTGGCTGGGTGCATTTCTTTGTGTGTTCCTTTCTGGTGCACTTAATGGTACACTCACTGCTATGCCTCGTAGGGCCAAAGGCATTGTTCTGACGCGTTTTGCTGTACTTCTAACTCTCTGAACCCGGGTAGCAGTCTTATAATCTTAATGAGGCTAAGATTTCATGATTTTACGAAGTTTCACGTGTGTCTTAAAATCAGTAAACTTTGTGTTGGGTTTAGTAAAATTCTCCGTCTAAAAATATATAATTTCGTGGGATTTCGTGTTAAAGTGGACTAATTTATTATGTTCCAAGAAGGTTAAGTGATTGTTATTTTTTTTTTTTTTGTGCGTGGGGTTTCGGGGAGAATTTCTTTTTAGTTTTCCGAGAGTAAAGTCTTCCCATCCTACCGGTTCTTGCTTCTGACGGCGATTGAGGAACAGACTGTAGTGGTGAGCAGTGTACCAGTGTGACGCAGGCAGGTGAGAGCACGGGACATGTCACACCGCACCACAGCATACCTCGCAACACCACACCACGCAGCGCTACACCACACAACACCACACCACGCAGCACCACACCACACCACTGAAATAACTTGGAATCATCAATAATTTACAATAAAACAATAAAAGCATTATCTATTCACTGATTTATTTATTTATCTTTTTTTTAAAGAAATCTTATGTTATTTATATTTATTTACTTATTTTATTTCTCGTTCCGACAAGATTAATTTGTGTCTTGTTAATGTTTGATTCATTAATTTCTCTACTTATTGTTAACAAATCTTATTAACATTTACTTATTTATATATTCATTTTCCGTTCAGACAGGATGTGTGTTTATGTCTTGTGCGCCACCAACACCACCACCACCACCACCCCGGAGCTCGTCTCTCCCACTGGGCAATGTTAAGTTTCCCTTGACCTCCCCAGCGTGAGTCAGGCCACTAACTCACAGCAAACATGAGGCGTGGAAGATAAAGTTAATTGTGTTGCTAGCGCTAAAGTTTTTATTACTATTTTGAATGTCCTGTGCATTAAATCTGACTCAACCTCCTCCTCCTCCTTTTCTTGTTCTCTCTTCTCCCTTCCTTCTTTCTTCTTTCTCCCTTGTTTTTGTTGTTGTTATTGTCAGTAGTAGTAGTAGTAGTAGTAGTAGTAGTAGTAGTAGTAGTAGTAGTAGTAGTAGTAGTAATAGTAGTAGTAGTAGTAGTAATAGTAGTAGTTGTTGTTGTTGTTGTCAGTAGTAGTAGTAGTAGTAGTAATAGTAGTAGTAGTAGTAGTAGTTGTTGTTGTTGTCAGTAGTAGTAGTAGTAGTAGTAGTAGTAGTAGTAGTAGTAGTAGTAGTAGTAGGAGGAGGAGGTAGAGGAGGAGGAGGAGGAGGAGGAGGAGGAGGAGGAGGAGGAGGAGGAGGAGGAGGAGGAGTGTCACCGAACATAATTGTGTGTGTGTGTGTGTGTGTGTGTGTGTGTGTGTGTGTGTGTGTGTGTGTGTGTGTGTGTGTGTGTGTGTGTGTGTGTGTGTGTGTGTTGTATGTGTGTGTGTGTGTGTGTGAACTTCTGGGTATCTATTGTAACAAGTCTAACTAGAACACGAAGTAGAGTCGTTAGCAAACGTCTCCCGGAAAGCCACGCGCAAGCACGCACGCACGCACACACACACACACACACACACACACACACACACACACACACACACACACACACACACACACACACACACACTATAATGATTTCTGAGATGAACGGTCATGACGTGCGAAAGGCAGGGGAGGATGAACAGAAAAGGAGGGGAGGGTAAAGAATCCCTCTTATAATAAACAAAATACTCGATTCAGGGATGACGTGAATAGCCACGCACGACCAGATCACAGGAACACAACCACTGGTGCAGGAAGCCATCTGCCCTACACGTGGCAGTGCCCTGTATATAACGTGCCTACCGTTTCCACTAGCATCCCCACCCATACATTTGTCTAATCTTATAAAGCACCCTATTGACTCGGCACTACCACCCCTGATTATTGAGTCTATTCCATTCAATCCACCGCCTTATGTCAGAACTAATTTCTTCCTATCTCTTTTTTTTTTTTTTTTTTTTAATGTAACTTTACTTCTGCTTGGCTGTGTCCTCTCACTCATCATCCTGTCCCTCACCACAGCAGCACATCACAGGCACATCTTCACCACACCACCACACTACAGACACATCCTCACCACACCACCACATCACAAACACGCCATCACCATACGACCGCATCCCATCCACACCATCACCACACCGCTACGGTTCCCTCACTGCTAAATTATTGTGTTCCTCACCACTGCACTCAGATATACTGTAAAGGCTCAGCTCAGCCACGGTTGTCTTGACGCGAAATAATGAAAAGTGAAAAAAATGTGGAGAGGTAAACAGACAAGCGGGCTCTGAAAGACCTCTGAAGTGTTTGTTTATCGTATCTATTCATAACAAGCTTCAAAATAATACTGGAGTTGTTGTAAGGAGAAGGGTGTCTTTGTCTGAACTCTTAAGTCGACTAAAAAAGAGCTGGCGATAAGATGAATTTGTAATAAACCTTTAGGGTGCCTTGCAATGTTTGTTTATCATAGCTATTCTTAGCAGGCTTTGGAATGATATGTGAGTTGTATATAACGAGAGACTTAGAAAAAGATACACTTGTCTAACCTTGATGAAAACACCTCGATAAAAAAAAACACAAAGGAGACGAGACGAGTTAGATTCATAAGACGTCCCCTAAGTGTTTATTACAAGACTTGCTTATGATCGCTTAGCAATCTCTCAGCCAATACGAGCATTACAATAAGGGAGGGTAAGAGAGGGATGGGATCTGGTGCCGCTAATTGTCTTGTGTCGCAGTGAAAAGGTAAAGTATTGGATATTTTGGAGGTGTTCATTATAATATCCAGTTATTGTCGCTATTCTAAGCAGTCTTTTAGCCAACATGCAAGACACTTCATCATGTAAATTTGGATTTGCTTTGGGACGGTCTTCTTACCAGACTCACACCTCTTTCTCACTTGTTTTAGGGTTTGTTGTCCTAACACCGAATTTTTTTCACTCATACACACACAAAAAAAATAAAAAACAAAATAAAATAAAATAAATAAATAAATAAGAAAAAAAATAAATAAATAAGTAAAATAAATTAATAAATAAAATAATAAATAAATAAATAAAAATAAAATATAATAAATAATAAATAGACAAATAAATAAATGAATAAATAGATAAATAAATAAATAAATAAATAAATAAATAAAATAAAAAAATAAAAGACTATATAACCTAACTTAACCCAACCAAAGCTGACCTAACCAAACCAAAACCTAACTAGACCAAACCAAACCTAATGAACCAGACCATGCCAAACCAAACCAAACCCTACAAAGCATCGTACTGACCATTCCTATCCACAGTATCCGCACGAACACTGGCATATCTAAGGCAGCAAGACGCCACCAGCACCCTTGACGTCACCAACAGTAATACAAAGCAGCCAAGCAAGCCACGTCACACATAAGTTGTTTCTTCTCGTCGGTGTATGTCCGGGCTTGTATTCACTCTCATATAAGGTGAGGAAAGCAGTTACTGACGTAATGAGGGCGATGAACATTCTAGCAAGTTTGTGAATATAAACTAAGAGCACAAAGGTTGGTGCAAGAAGCCATCAGGTCTACACGTGGCAGCCCCTGTATGAAATATGCCTTGCCTATTTCCACTTATCATTCTTATCAATAAATCTGTCAAGACGAGGAGAGAAAACAATGACAGAACATAAGAAATAACACAAGGAGTGGTGGAAGAACCCATTGGGAATACACGTGGCAGTACCTGTATGAATCATGCCTGCCTATTTCCACCTATCATTCCCAACCATAAATTCGTCTAATCTTCTTTTAAAGCTCCCTAATAACAGAGTGGAATCAAATTTTGTCTAATCTTCTTTTAAAGCTCCCTAATAACAGAGTGGAATCAAAAGCTTTCCGTCTCAATAACTCCTCTCCTCTCACTGACTGTCTTCAGCCTCTTTCTCATTGCCGCAGTGTTGCATCTCGTGCTATCTTTTACCGCTATTTTCATGCCAACTGCTCTTCTGATCTTGCTAACTGCATGTCTCCCATCCTCTCGCGGCCTCGTCGTACAAGACTTTCTTCTTTCTCTCATCCCTATTCTGTCCACCTCTCTAATGCAAGAGTTAACTAGTATTATCAATCATTCATCCCTTTCTCTGGTAAACTCTGGAACTCCCGCGCATACTTCTGTATTTCCTCCTTCCTGTGACTTGAATTCTTTCAAGAGGGAGGTTTCAAGACACTTATCTTGTATTTCTGACTAACACTTTTCGACTCTGTTCGGGAGCCTGCACCTCACTGGACTTTTTTTTTTTTTTTTTCATTTTTTGTTGCCCTTGGCCGGTGCCTCTCATGCATAAAAAAAAAAAAAAAAAAGATTACTGAGTCCATTTTATTCATCCAACACTCTATCTGTGAACCAATTCTTTTCTATATCTTTTTTAAATCTAACTTTATTAACCTAGAACCCATTGCTTCTTGCCCTATCTTGATTACTGGCCCAGAGAATTTTGCTTCCGTCATTCTTGCTGTGTCCCCTACGCCACTTCAAGACATCCTCTGTCATGTCAACACTGTTTTCAAAGAGGTCATTAGTCGGATTCTTATGAGTGTTTTTATTTTACATATTTTATTTATTTATGTTTTGTATTTAATTTATAGTGTAGAAATCCTGTTAGATTATAACTAGAATCATAACTATTTGAAAACCATAATAACTTCCACAAAAGCGCGTTAAACTATCAATGGAGAGAGAGAGAGAGAGAGGAGAGAGAGAGAGAGAGAGAGAGAGAAGAGAGAGAGAGAGAGAGAGAGAGAGAACCGGATGGTTATACACACACCCCTCTGTGTGGTTGTTAGCTAGTTGTGTGAACGAGTGAATGAGCGAGACTTGTGTGAGGCATGAATACGTGTATGAGTGAACGAGCTAGGCTTCAGTCATAAGTGTTAAGTGGAAGTGCGCGGGCCTGGCGCCGGGAGATCACCTACCTCCAGCCTTCTGTTCACACCTTCTGTGAATAAACACCTGCACTGTTACCTGCGTTTCCTGTGCCCCTGCTGGTCAAGAGTCGAACATGGCGCAGTGAGTAGGATCAGGACAAGGCTGCAGTGGGTACGGCGCAGAATGGAGAAGCAGTTGGAGGCGCTGGCTGCCCTGCTAGCGCGACAGTCGGAGCAGAGTCAGGCTCGCGAGGAGCGTTTAACCCAGCTGCTGGAGAGAGAGTGGGGACCTACAAGCTCCCAGTCGCACCACGGCGAGCAATGAAGGCGAAACCACAGCCCGCAGCACGTCTACCCAGGGCGCGAGGTTCCCGACGTCCGCCACCATCATTCCTCACTTAACGGCGTCAGCATCTTTACGTGAGTTCGACACGTGGCGCCATAAGTTTGAAGGATACGTAACCCTCGCCAGGATAGACTGTCTCTCCCTGGCTGAGCAGAGGGCGGCACTCGCTGCTGTCCTAGACGACGAGTGGGACCCGTACACTTCGCTACGGGATAAGCTTACCGAGAGACGCGGAGTTAAGAACCATCCTCGATGCAATGTGTGAGTACCTGCGAAGCCAGCGCAACATCATCATGGATAGAAGAGACTTCTACTCCCGCGTGCAAGAAACGCAAGAAGGTTTTGACGACTTTTTATGTGCTGTAAAGGAAAATCGCCAATTTCTGTGACTTTTGCGACCAGTGCATAAACCATCAGCTGCGTGACAGAATTGTCGTTGGGACACGAGACGAAGTGGCTCTGAAACGCATGCTGGAAAACAAGAAACTCACCCTTGAAAACGCCATAGATATTTGCAGAGCATCAGAGAGCGCTAACCAGTGTAGTGCAGTACTAAGGGGCGGCTCTCACTCTTCGAGCCATGGTGTGAACGCTGTCTCGAACTACAGGAAGGGCAGTTTCGGGGGCTCAAGCCCCACGGGCTGTTATCGTTGTGGCAAAGATTGTCGCAGTGACAAAAGGGGATGCCAGGCAATAGATAAAGTGTGTCGTAACTGCGGGAAAAGAGGGGCATTTTGCGAGTGTATGTCAGCAGACAGTGAGGAAACGACGAGGAGCTTCGAGGGGTTCCTCAACTGTCTCTCCTCATCGCGGTGCAGGCCCGAGGCGGGGAGCCAGTGCCAGTGTATACCAGCTCTTATCAGGCGTATACACAAAGACGGTTGACGGCACGACCTGCGCCCCAGGTGCTCATTACCGCCACACATCCCGCTGGAAGAGACAAGATTACGTGGACTCCTGACTCTGGGGCCGAAACGACCGTTATTGGCCTCGACACGGCAACACTCCTTGGAATCCCGCCCTCCAGCTTTGGCGCCCGCTGATGGTGATGGACTTTATGCTGCCGGTAATCACCCCCTCACCTGTGTAGGAACTTTCTCGTCGCACTTGCAATCTGGGCGACAGGGAAGCTGAGACTGGTTGTGAGCGTGGTGAAGGAGGTGAAGGGGGCGCTGCTTAGCTGGTACGATTCCATCGCTCTCGGAATCCTCCCCGAAGATTTTCCGGCTCAAATTCCGACCGCTACGCAGGGAAGAACAGCACACCGGCAACAGCTCCATCAAGTACCCGACCGCCTCGCAGCCACCTCTATCTACGCCCACAGAAGTGATCAGCTGGCCTCATTCCTACGACCCAACGCCACAGCAGCGTGCGGGGGCACGCTGCTGCTGTGATTCAAGGCCTTTCCCAGCGTCTTCGAAGCAAAGGAAGGTTTACGTGCAATGGCCGGTGGATCCATGGCCATCGAGTTGACAGACGATGCTCCACCCTTCGCCGTAACAGCATCTCGTACAATCCCTTACAATTGGCGTGAAGAAATTAAGAGCCAGTTGGAAGAGCTGCTTAACAAGGGAATCATCGAGAGTGTGGACTACCCTACGGCATGGTGCCACCCCCATTGTGCCTGTCCCAAAAAAGACATCTGGTGTAAGGCTGTGTGTTGACCTGACACGACTCAACCGTTACGTGAAGAGGCCCGTGTATCCAGTGCGCTCACCTCATGACGCCATCGCCTCGATCGGGACCGGAGCAGTTTGGTTCACCACTCTTGATGCCAAGATGGGGTATTTTCAAGTCCCCATTAGAGAAGAAGACCAGGATTTAACCTGCTTCATAACACCTTGGGGTCGGTACAAGTTTCGGCGAGCGGTTATGGGTCTCGTCTCGTCTGGAGACGAGTATAACCGTCGAGGAGACCAAGCTCTCGGCGACATACCTAACACCATCAAGATCGTGGACGACATCCTGGCCTATGACTCCACCTACAGTGCGCACTTAGCCCATGTCATTCAGATTGTGCGGCGGTGTGACCAGCTACGGCATCACTCTCAACCCACAGAAGTTTACATTCGCGGAAAGAGTGGTAGATTACTGTGGTTACTCTGTTTCTGGACAAGGCTACACGACAGACTCAAAGAAAGTTAAGGCAATCTCTGACTTCCCACGACCACAGCACATCACCGACTTACGATCATTCAAGGGTCTTACAAACCAGCTTGGAAGCTTTTCTCCTGCTGTGGCTGCAGCTGCACAACCCCTCAGAGATCTCTTACGCCCGAAGAACAGTTGGTGCTGGTCTCCTAACCAGTGAAGAGGCGTTTGAGAAGGTGAAACAGTGTCTCGTCAGCCCACCTGTCTTGGCATACTTCGACCCATCATTACCAACGATCCTACTCACTGCGCCATGTTCGACTCTTGACCAGCAGGGGCACAGGAAACGCAGGTAACAGTGCAGGTGTTTATTCACAGAAGGTGTGAACAGAAGGCTGGAGGTAGGTGATCTCCCGGCGCCAGGCCGCGCACTTCCACTTAACACTTATGACTGAAGCCTAGCTCGTTCACTCATACACGTATTCATGCCTCACACAAGTCTCGCTCATTCACTCGTTCACACAACTAGCTAACAACCACACGATGCTACAGACTGACGCCTCAAGGATGCACGGATTTGGATTCGTTCTCCTGCAGAAGCACAGTGACCAGTGGAAGATGGTGCAATGCGGGTCAAGATTTGTTACAGACACAGAGAGCCGCTATGCAGTAATAGAGTTGGAAATGGCTGCAATCGTCTGGGCAGTCAGGAAATGTGGCACCTACCTGAAAGGACTCCCTCACTTCGATCTAGTGCTCGACCACCGCCCGCTGATACCTCTCCTCAATAGCAAGTTGTTGGGAGAAATAGAGAACCTGCGGCTGCAGCGCATGAGGGAGAAGCTTGCTCAGTATTCTTTCACAGCAAGCTGGCAAAAGGGATCGACACACTGTGTGCCCGACGCCCTCTCACGTGCTCCAGTACAGGACCCAGTGGAGGAAGAGGATGCTGCTACTTCTGGTGACCTCGACCCTCTCCACTCAGCGGTCATCTCAAGCGTTATCTGCCACCAATGAGGACGGGCGTCCGCTTAGCACCACTCCAGGATCAGACTGTGGAAATGGTACGTGCCGCAGCAGCAAGAGACGGGGAGTACTGCTTGCTCAAGAACGTCATCATCGAGGGCTTCCCTGATCATTGCCACGACCTCGATCACCGCTTGCGTACGTACTGGCCGGTGCGCAGTCTGCTGGCCGTAGACGACGACCTGGTGGTTTACGGGCCGAGGCTTCTTATTCCTCACAGGCCTCCGCCGAGAAACACTAGAGCGACTCCATGACAGTCATCAGGGGATGGAGCGCACCAAGCGACGGGCCCGACAAACGGTGTACTGGCCTGGTATGGACAGAGACGTTGAGAACGTCGTTTCTGGATGCTCACTATGCCGTCCACTCCTACCAAGCCAAGCCAACGAACCTCTCTGGCAGGACACGGACACACCCAGCAGGGTGTTTGAGTCAGTTTCTGCAGACTACTTCCACGCAGCAGGCCGTACATACCTCGTGTATGTAGATCGCTTGTCTGGGTGGCCTCACGTGTCTGCATGCTCACGTCCAGCATCGGCTGATCAGCTCGTTCGTGTCCTTCGGGGGTGTGTTCGCCGACACGGGCGTGCCTGTTCTCCTGAGGACTGACGGTGGACCGCAGTTCACTTCTTCATCGGTACGGCGCTTCCTGGCTCGATGGGGGGTGGAGCATCGTGTATCTTCACCTCATTATCCACGCTCCAATGGTCACGCCGAGGCAGCGGTCAAGTCCGTGAAGAAGCTGATCCTCACGACCACACAGCAGGGACACCTGGACGAGGATGCGTTCGCTCGCGGGTTGCTGGAACTGCGCAACACTCCGAGGGCGGAAGGGCGATCACCAGCACAAGTCCTCTTCGGTCATCCTATGAGGTCCTGTGTCCCGGCTCATCATCGCTCATACGCTCAGCAGTGGCAGCGCGCTGCTGATGAGTGCGACGCCAAGGCAGAGCGACTGAGGAAGAAAGCGAAACTTCGCCACGACGCGTCCGCCCGTACTCTTCCTCTCCTGCACCTCGGTGGCCACGTCGACGTTCAAGATCACACGACAGGCCTCTGGGATCGCCTGGGTGTCATCGTGGCTGTTGGGCGAAGGAGAGACTACCTCATCAAGATGGGCAGCGGTCGCGTGATGTGGCGTAATAGAAGACACCTACGCCCACACAGACCTCTTGCTCCCCTTCCTGTCGAGCAGCACACCGCTCATGGCGGTGCAGCGCTTCAGCATCAGGGTCACGAGGAACACCACCATCCCGGCAGCCCGGAGCATCAGGGTAACGGGGTACACCGTGGCCGAGAGCAACCAGAGCGTCGAAGCAGCCGACAGCGTAGGGAGCCGAGACGACTGCAGGTGCGGTGGCACCGTAGCACCTACGATTAGTCGTACGTGTTCATTGTACGCTGTGTTTGTTTTGTGTATATGTACCGTGTTTTCTGTACTTCAATCATTGTAACTTTGTTTCATGTGTTACGGTAGCCATAACAAAGATAAGGAATCTTCCTTATGTCTCGGGGGAGGTGTGTGGTTGTTAGCTAGTTGTGTGAACGAGTGAATGAGCGAGACTTGTGTGAGGCATGAATACGTGTATGAGTGAACGAGCTAGGCTTCAGTCATAAGTGTTAAGTGGAAGTGCGCGGCCTGGCGCCGGGAGATCACCTACCTCCAGCCTTCTGTTCACACCTTCTGTGAATAAACACCTGCACTGTTACCTGCGTTTCCTGTGCCCCTGCTGGTCAAGAGTCGAACACCCTCCTTTTATCAACTCCTTTATCTTTTATTATGCGTACTTTTTTTCTTTCCCGGTAGTGAGTGAGTCACGTGACACGCTATCCTGCTCATGTGCATATGAATTACTTGCTTTACTCATTCACCCATTTGCTCATTGACACACTCACTCGTTCTGTCACTGACTCACTCCTTCACTCACTCATCAATAAATTTAGTCATTCAAGTAATACTCATTCACTCCGCTCCTTCATTCACTCATTCACTCCACTCCTTCACTCACCCATTCACTGATTCACTCCACTCCTTCATTCACTTATTCACTCATTCAGTAAATTAGCAAGTTTTTTATGCTTTTTTTTATTTCTTGTACTGACATGTTTAAATTATCTTGTTGTTTTGCCATTTAATTGTTCTTAATGTTTTTTTTTCTATTATGTTCTTTATTTTTTTGTTCCTTTGTTACCTGTTATTTTATGTTATTTTTGTTACTCAAGTAATTTTGTTGTTTATTTCTGTTCTTTTGTTCTTTCTTATTATTCTTGCTTTCTGTATTTTCATGTTTTTCTTGTGTTATTCTGTTCGTTTTTGTTATTGATACTATTTTTAACGTTATTTAATTATTTTTTCATGTTTTTTACCCTTGTATCAGAGAGAGAGAGAGAGAGAGAGAGAGAGAGAGAGAGAGAGAGAGAGAGAGAGAGAGAGAGAGAGAGAGAGAGAGAGAGAGAGTATATCCTTAACATTCCCCGAAACAGTTGCTATTTCAATAACATACCAGGAATTAGTATAACTTTTGACTGATCCTCCTTCTCTTCTTCTTCTTCTGGAGGAGGAGGAGGAGGAGGAGGAGGAGGAGGAGGAGGAGGAGGAGGAGGAGGAGGAGGAGGAGACTGCAGGAAGGCTCCCCACTCTCTCCTCTCCTTCTTCTCTTCTTTGTCTGAGACTCTTTAATGGAGAGAGAGAGAGAGAGAGAGAGAGAGAGAGAGAGAGAGAGAGAGAGAGAGAGAGAGAGAGAGAGAGAGAGAGAGAGAGAGAGAGAGAGAGAGAGAGAGAGAGAGAGAGAGAGAGAGAGAGAGAGAGAGAGAGAGAGAGAGAGAGAGAGTAAAAGGAGAGGATAATGAAAAAAAATTTAGACATGTATGGATGGGGATAATAGGTGGAAATAGGCAGTCTTGTTGTATACAGGGACCTTGTCTTAACCTACCTTGCCTAACCTAACCTAACCTAACCCTAGCTTACCCTAATGTATCCCAACCCTGCCTAATCTAACCTAACCCTTCCATACCCTGTCTACATTGTCCTATTCTACCATGGCTTACCCTAATCTAACCCAGCCCTGCCCAACCTAACTTACCCTAACCTGGCTTATCCTGATCTAACCCAACCCTACCCAGCCTAACCTACCCTACCCTGCTTTGACCCATCTTATCCTACTCTGGCTTACCCTAATCTAACCTACCCTAACCTACCCCGTCGAACGCCACACTACCCTACCCTGCCTTACCCTAACCTATGCTATCCTACCATACACAACCCTCAAATGATCTACTCCATCCTACCCTTCTCCTCACCCCTGCAAACCAAGCACAGCCTCCCCCTGCCTGCCTCCGCCCCTGCCACCGTGACGCCCTGCCAAGACCCTGCCACTAACAGAAGCAGGGTATCACTTTTAGGATGAAAAGAATTGAAAGCCACAGGATATTTTGAAACTTTTCTGTCCCTGAGGTAAATTCATCTTGAGGAGGAGGAGGAGGAGGAAGAGGAGGAGGAGGAAGAGGAGGAAGAGGAAGAGAAAGAGGAAGAGAAAGAAGAACAAGAACAAGAAGAAAAAGACCAGGTTTAAGTGCGTGGTAAGAAAATTAAAGATAAATAATTCGACAGGAAGTGACTCATGTCTTATCTCTCTCTCTCTCTCTCTCTCTCTCTCTCTCTCTCTCTCTCTCTCTCTCTCTCTCTCTCACTTCAACATTTCGTCTTCTTTCTGCAACACGTCATCTCGTATTTCTTAATTGGATCTCTATCGTCTGGCTGGCTGTCTGGCTGTGTGTGTGTGTGTGTGTGTGTGTGTGTGTGTGTGTGTGTGTGTGTGTGTGTGTGTGTGTGTGTGTGTGTGTGTGTGTGTGTGTGTGTGTGTGTGTGTGAAGATAAAAATGGATACAAAGAAAGGCAAAAATTTAAGTTAGGAACAACACTCACCATCTCCCGTTTTCTTTGATGTGCTAAAGTCACTGCAATACAGAAAACGAGATATTAGTAGTAGCAGTAATAGTATTAGTAGTAGTATTAGTAGTAGTAATTCATAATAATAATAATAATAATAATGATAATAATAATAATAATAATAATAATAATAATAATAATAATAATAATAATAATAGTAATAATAACACCAGAGAGAGAGAGAGAGAGAGAGAGAGAGAGAGAGAGAGAGAGAGAGAGAGAGAGAGAGAGAGGAGTTGGGGGGACAAATTACAAGGATATGCACTGAACATAAGGATTATTGCTATTGATTACTGCCTGTGAACCTGAGATGCATTGCCACTCTACCTCACTCTCCCTTACCTCTCCCTCACTCTCCCTTATCTCTCCCTCACTCTCCCTTACCTCTCCCTCACTCTCCCTCAACTTCTCTTACCTCCCCCTTACCCTCCCTCACCTCTCTCTTATTCTTTCTTACTCTCCTTTACTCTCCCTCGCCTCTCCCTTTCTCTCTCTTATTCCTCCTTACATCTATCTTATCTCTCTCTCTCTGTCTGTCTATCTATCTATCTCTCTGTCTGTCTGTCTATCTATTTATTTATTTATCTATCTATCTATATATCTATTACATATCTATCTATCTATTTAAATATCTATCTATCTCCTGCTGTCAAAAAAGTAACCCTAAAATTTTTGGATAACCCTTTTGATTACACTCTCAGGGGACTTAAAACCTTCAGTGGCCCTTCTTTTAAATAGCCTTTTTGTTGCCCGTGGCCGCAGTCCCCTCTTATATGAAAATAACTATATATTTATTCAGTCGTTCATTCTGTGTAAGTCTGTGTGCAAGGCGATGGCGAGCGAATCCAACCTAATTAACCTGTCTTTCTTCGTGTAATTCGGAAAATTTACGAATATTCCTGCTAATTTAATTCTGTGTGCGTGCGTGCGTGTGTGTGTGTGTGTGTGTGTGTGTGTGTGTGTGTGTGTGTGTGTGTGTGTGTGTGTGTGTGTGTGTGTGTGTGTGTGTGTGTGTGTGTGTGTGTGTGTGTGTGTGTGTGTGTGTGTGTATGTATCTGTCTGTCTGTCCGTCTGTTTGCCTACTTGTCTGTCTGTCTGTCTGTCTGTCTGTCTGGTTATCTATCAGTCTATTTATTTGCCCACCTGTCTGTCTGTCTGTCTGTCTGTCTGTCTGTCTGTCTTTCTGTCTATCAATTTATCTACTTATCGAAGAGAAGGAAGGACAGAGAGAGAGAGAGAGAGAGAGAGAGAGAGAGAGAGAGAGAGAGAGAGAGAGAGAGAGAGAGAGAGAGAGAGAGAGAGAGAGAGAGAGAGAGAGAGAGAGAGAGAGAGAGAGAGAGAACAAGGATGAGGAAGAAAAACAAACAAACGAAGAATGAAAGAATAAATGAGAAGGAGGGAAGAAAAGGGAGGAGCAGGAGGAGGAGGAGGAGGAGGAGGAGGAGGAGGAGGAGGAGGAGGAGGAGGAGGAGGAGGAGGAGGAGGAGGAGGAGGAGGAGAGAAAACTTTTTTATTTCTCTAATATAATAACGGTGATCTAGATAATTCTCTCTCTCTCTCTCTCTCTCTCTCTCTCTCTCTCTCTCTCTCTCTCTCTCTCTCTCTCTCTCTCTCTCTCTCTCTCTCTCCCCATTTTACGAGGTGGCCAAATCCATCCCAGAGATGAGACAAGACTCTCTCTCTCTCTCTCTCTCTCTCTCTCTCTCTCTCTCTCTCTCTCTCTCTCTCTCTCTCTCTCTCTATCTATCTATCTATCTATCTCTTGTCATCCTCCTCCACTTTCTCTTGCTTCTCTTCCTACTTCTTGTTCTTTTTTTCTTCTTATAGTTCTCCTTTTCCTCCTTATCATTTTTTCTTTTTTTTCTTGTTCTCCTTTATCGTCGTTGTTATTCCTTTTCTCCTATTCCTCTTCTTCTCCTCTTTTTCCCCCTAATTATCCTTCCTCCTCCTTTTTACTGCTATCTTTCCTCCTCCTCCCTGTTATCACCTTTTCCTCCTCCTCCTCCTCCTTGTTCTTTCCATCACCTACTCTTCCTTGTTCTCTTCAAGTACAAGTTATCTTCGTATCTCTAACCATCCTCCTCCTCCTCCTCCTCCTCTTCCTTCTCCTCCTCTTCCTCGCCTAGGCCGCGTTTCTTCAATCTAGGAGAACATTTTACTTATCCCCTTTCCCCCCCTCTCTCTCTCTCTCTCTCTCTCTCTCTCTCTCTCTCTCTCTCTCTCTCTTACACCATGATTGAAAACTGGTTATATTCCTACTGCGTGTCTCCCTCTCACCTCCTCCTCCTTCTGCAGTAGAGGGAGGTGGCTCACTGGTAAGCGCCTGGTCACAGAGAGTTGTGATCCCCTGTTCGAGACCCGCTGAAAGTTTGTATTTTTCTGTGAGTTCTTGCTTTTCTCTTTTCTCTTCTTTTTTTTTCCTTCAATTTCTTTCCTCGTGTTTTTTTTACGTCTTTTTCTTTCTAGTTTTTCTTTTTTCTCTTCTTTTCTTCCTCTATCTCCTACCTTTTCATTTCCTCCTACTTTTTTTTTCTATTCGACGTTGACTTCAGAGCTTCTCGTCCGATCAGTGAGGTTAAGCGACGATGGGTCTGGTTCGTACTTGGATGGGTGACCGCCTGGGGACACCGGACATAACTGGCATAGCTAGAGCAGAATCTTTTCTTATTTTTCCTTCGTTGTCTTCTTTCTTCTTCCTCCTCCTCCTTCTCCTCTGTTTCTTTCTCCTCCCTTTCTTCCTCTTATTCTCATTTATTTTATTATTTTATTTTATTTATCATTATCATCATCATCATCATAATTTTCATCATCACCTTCTTCTTCTTCTTCTCATCCTCCTTCCTTCATGCACTTCTCCCCTCTCCTCCCATTCCTCCTCCACCTCCACCTCCTCCTCCTCCTCCTCCTCTTCCTCCTCCTCTTTGTCTTCAATAAGGGAACACGGGGCGGAACTAAACTTTACAGGGATGACTTAAACAAACTTTCTGCCCATAGTATAAGCTGAGACCACCCATCCATAACCATCCACGAAACATCCACAACCATCCACAAACATCTACGAGCCATCCACAACCATCCACCAACCATCCACAACCATCAACAACCATCCAAGTGTTAAAACATCATAAAAAATAAAATAATGATGATAATAATATTACTGTAGTAGTAGTAGTGGTAGTAGTAGTGGTAGTAGTAGTAAAATAAATAAGCAAATAGATAGAAATATCGATAGATAGATAAATGAATAAATAAATAATAAATAAATAAATAAATAAGTAAATAAATTAATAAACAAATGAACAAATTAATTAATAAACAAATAAACATAAAAATCATCATCACCATCTTTCACCACCATCACCACCACAATCACAACCTATTCACCTCCTACTCTTCCTCCTGAACCACCACCACCACCACCACCACTACCACCAGTACTACTTGGGGCGGGGTAGTAAATGAGAGAGAGAGAGAGAGAGAGAGAGAGAGAGAGAGAGAGAGAGAGAGAGAGAGAGAGAGAGAGAGAGAGAGAGAGAGAGAGAGAGAGAGAGAGAGAGAGAGAGAGAGAGAGAGAGAGAGAGAGAGAGAGAGAGAGAGAGAGAGAGAGAGAGAGAGAGAGAGAGAGAGAGAGAGAGAGAGAGAGAGAGAGAGAGAGAGAGAGAGAGAGAGAGAGAGAGAGAGAGAGAGAGAGAGAGAGAGAGAGAGAGAGAGAGAGAGAGAGAGAGAGAAACAAATAAAGAAAACAAAAAAAAATAGACAGACAGACAGACAGACAGACAGACAGACGAACAGACAAAATCTCTCATAATAAAAAAAAACAAAAAAAAAACACTTTTTTCATTACCTCTCACTCTATCATTCATCTCTTCACTCATTCTCTCATTCACTCCCAAACTTAATAACAAAGCTAATTTTTCTTAAGTTCCCGTTAAAATTGGCCCGTTTTCTCTAAATCGCTGTAATACATCTTGTGAAACTAATAAACTTATGACATCTACGTTTTCTTTGTCCATTCCTGCTTAAAGAGAGAGAGAGAGAGAGAGAGAGAGAGAGAGAGAGAGAGAGAGAGAGAGAGAGAGAGAGAGAGAGAGAGAGAGAGAGAGAGAGAGAGAAACCTAATATGCCGTTTCTGTAGAAAATTAAATATAGTTTCTGAAAAAAAGAAAAATAACGATTTATTTATTTTCAAAGTTGTCAATAATTTTTCGTTTAATGTCTCTAATACATCTTAGGAAAATTAATAACGATATAATAATTGTTTTCCTTATTGTCCTCTTTTTCTCTTCCCTTTTCCTTAATCTTCCTGATTTTTGTGATTTTCTTCAGTTTCCCTATCCTATTTTCCTTATTTCTTTATTTCTTTATTTTTCTTTCTGTTTTATTTTTACTTGGAATTTAACTCTTTTTCCTTTCTTTTCCTCTGCGTTTTCTTTTTTCCTCTTTTCTTTTCTTTTCTTTCGTATTTTTCTAGTTTTCTTGTTTTATATTTTCCTTTTTCCATTCGTTTCTTTATTTCTTTTTCTTTTCTTTTATTATTTCTTCTTTTTTTCCTTTAATTTCTTTTATCCTTCTTTCTTTTCTGTATTTTTTTGTTTTTGTTGTTCTTTTCTTTCTTCTTTTGTATCGTTTTCTTTTACTTTCTTCATCTTTTTCCTTCTTTTTTCTTTTGTTTCTCCTTTTCCATCACTTTAATTGCCTTTTCTTCGTTCCTCTTCCTTTCTTTTCTCTTTCTTATTATTTTCTGTCTTTTCCTTGGTTATTTTTCCTTCTCTTTAATCTCTTCTCTATTTTTCCTTAGT
>NC_087176.1:7465000-7467500 GCF_035594125.1 Scylla paramamosain
ACACACACACACACACACACACAAAGAGGACACATACTTTTTATTTTTCACAAATCTCAAAGTGAACTTCATCTTTTGATTATCAGACAAAAATTCCATCGCACAATTTTTTTTTCATTTTTTTTATTTTTTTCCCATTAAAAAAAATTTCTTTCGATACATGAGAACCGTTTTTCATTTTTTTCCCTTTATTTTTCCGGGGAGAGAGAGAGAGAGAGAGAGAGAGAGAGAGAGAGAGAGAGAGAGAGAGAGAGAGAGAGAGAGAGAGAGAGAGAGAGAGAGTGGTGTGATGAGGCGGGTGTGGTGGTGGTGGTGGTAGGGGGGAGCAATGCAAAGACTATGTCAGAAATTCAGCCTTTTTGTCAAGTCTCCGTCGGCTGGTATCGGGCAAGCCAGTAAATGTTATTATTTTTTCCCCGACTAAGATTTTTTCCCATTCCTATAAATATATTTCCGAGGGACAGAATTCTTACACTCGCAGTTCTCTCGCCAGGAATGTTATCAGAGGCCACAGAGAAGACCAGACGGGTTCTCATTTGTGTTTTTCCTGCCATCAGTGCAGAATTATTGTTAATCTATCAGTGGAGTCAAGAAAACACGCTTGAAAACCCAAACAGAGGGAGAGATGTTTGTTTGCTTGTTTATTTGTTGGTGTGTGTGTGTGTGTGTGTGTGTGGAAAGCGTCCCATGGCAGCGTCACCGTAATTCTGATACACACACACACACACACACACACACACACACACACACACACACACACACACACGCGCGCGCGCGCGCGCGCGCGGGTCTTATTATCTCCCGGAACAGTTTTCCCGATCACGACAAAGTTTTATAAGTGGAAATTTCGGGAAGTGAGGCAAACACACCGCCAACTTGTATAATGGCGCCCGGCCTGCATGGCGGGGCGGAGCGGGGCGGGACGGGGCGGTGGGTCAACGGGGCAGCATTGACGGGGCGATCCTGCATAAGGGGGCGGGCAGGACATTAGCGGGGCTTGACAATACTGGTGCGGGGCGGGCGTGGAGTGGCGGGCCGTGGGGCGGGCAGCGAGCGTCACCATGGCTACAGTAGCGGCGAGGGCGGCGGGGCGTCAGGAGCAGCGGGGCGGGGCGGGGTGGCGTGAAGGACACTTAGCAGCGCTCGGAGGACGACAGGAGAGAGAGAGAGAGAGAGAGAGAGAGAGAGAGAGAGAGAGAGAGAGAGAGAGAGAGAGAGAGAGAGAGAGAGAGAGTAAAATAAAAAAAATAAAAAAAATAAATAAAAAATAACAGACGAGGATAGAAAGCGTGAGTTTGATGTAGAAGGTGACGCTCAACAGGCGCCGCGCCGATGACTGACTGACATCGTGGTGACAAAACACTGCCCACGAGTCCTGCCTCCCGTGTCGCGGCTTATTTGATGAAGCACGGCCTGCCCTGCCTCCCTCCTTCCTTCCTCCACCTTGAGGGAGCGGCGGCGCGGCGCCTCCCGGCACCAGCACCTGAACCAAACATGATTATTCTCGTGAAGGATTGCGCCGCCAGCACGTGGGCGCCGCCCGTCTTGTGGCGGAGCAGCTCGCCTCGCCCACGGCAGGTGCTCGGTGTACGGCAGCAAGGGCCGGCGTGACCGTGTGGGCGTGAACGTGCAGGTGTGTACGGGAGGCCAGGGTGGGATGGGCGTGGGTGGCGGTGTGGGCGTGTACATGTTTTCAGGACACTCACATCAGTGGTGACATCTCAGTGCACCCAAGAAAACCTCTCTCTCTCTCTCTCTCTCTCTCTCTCTCTCTCTCTCTCTCTCTCTCTCTCTCTCTCTCTCTCTCTCTCCCTATGGTCGGGGCGGGGGGGATGCGTGCAGGAGCGGCCATCAATATGCTAAGCAGGAGCGTCGCGTCGTTGCATTCAATTGGCCGCTGAATATATCTCATAAAAATTGTAATAATGCTAATTGGAAGTTATCAGAATGACACCGCACGCTCCGCCGCCACGCTCCGCGCCATGCTCCAGCCTCCTTGCGACTCAGGCAGGGCGCCGCCATTAACGTTCTTTTTTTTTTCTCACTCTCTCTCTCTCTCTCTCTCTCTCTCTCTCTCTCTCTCTCTCTCTCTCTCTCTCTCTCTCTCTTTCTCTCCGCGGGTGGCGGCCACTGGTTGCCAGAGCGCGCCACCGCCGGCAGCGGTCACTCGCCCGCGCGTGGCGGTGGCCTGGTATGAAAGGCTCCATTGCTAACTATGGCTGCAACCCGTGGCGTCGTGTGAGAGGCCTAAAGGTGGGTAGGAAGGACTATTGCTTTGAACTGAACTGTGTGGACTGTGGCTGGAATAGGCTGAGAGATAGGCTTGGTTGAGATAGGCTGGGGTGGGATTGGTTGAGGCAAGCTGGGAATAGGGCTGGGAGAGGCTGAGGCTAGGATGAGGTGACAGGAATGAGGGGGTTGGATGACGTGAGGTGACCTGGTTTGGGGGGAGGGGGAGGACTGGGAGAGGTGGCAGGGTGAGAGAGAGAGAGAGAGAGCG
>NC_087176.1:7472500-7495000 GCF_035594125.1 Scylla paramamosain
CTTCCATCCACTTTCGTCTTTCTTTTTCTACATCCTCCATATCTCTTAATTATCATGATTTATTACTTTCTTCATTCCTTCTCTACATTCTTCTCTTCCCCCTTCTTCTTTCCTCTTCCTTCTCTTCCCCCTACTCTTCTTCCTCTTCTTCTGTCATTCAGTCTTTTTCATTATATTCATTTATCCCTTCATAATCTCACTTTCTTTCCTCTCCTCCTCTTCCTCCTCCTCGTCCTCCTCTTCTTCTTCTTCACCTCCTTCCTTTCCTTCCATCTCCTGTTTTCCCTGTTTTTTTCTCTATTACTACTTCTTTCTCACTCTCCTCCTCCCCTCTCCCTCTCCCTCTCTCTTTCCCACTCACTCTCTCTTTCCCTCTCACTCTCTCCTTTTGCTTGTCTGAGTTTCGAGCAATTAACTCTTCATTTCAAGAGAGAGAGAGAGAGAGAGAGAGAGAGAGAGAGAGAGAGAGAGAGAGAGAGAGAGAGAGAGAGAGAGAGAGAGAGAGAGAGAGAGTGGCAGCTTGTGTGTGTGTGTGTGTGTGGAAGCAACATTCTCTCTCTCTCTCTCTCTCTCTCTCTCTCTCTCTCTCTCTCTCTCTCTCTCTCTCTCTCTCTCTCTCTCTCTCTCTCTCTCTCTCTCTCTCTCTCTCTCTCTCTCTCTCTCTCTCTCCAATTTCCTCCCTGTTTTTGCTTCCTCCTCTTTATTCTCTTCTTCCCCTCAATTTATTCCCTTTTTTCCTCCATTCTCTTCCTCTCCTCCTTTCCTCCTCTCAATTTTCTCTCCATTCCTCTCCTTTCTCTCTATCTTTTCTGCCTCCTTTTTTCTTCCTTCCTTCCTTCCTTCCTCCTTCCTTTCCCTCTTTATCTAGTCCATCGTTTCCTCTCTCTCTCTCTCTCTCTCTCTCTCTCTCTCTCTCTCTCTCTCTCTCTCTCTCTCTCTCTCTCTCTCTCTCTCTCTCTCTCTCTCATTCCTACATCGCCAATTTTGTTCTGTTTCCTTCTTCTTCTCCTTCTTCTTCTCCTTCTTCTTTTTCTTCTTCTTCCTCTTCTTCTTCTTCTTCTTCTTCTTCTTCCTCTTCTTCTTCTACTTCTCCTCCTCCTCCTCCTCCTCTTCCTCCTTCTTCTTCTTCTTCTTCTCTCCCTCTTAGACCTGTCCAGTTAAATGCCTTTCCTTCTCTTCCTCATTTCCTCTCTCTCTCTCTCTCTCTCTCTCTCTCTCTCTCTCTCTCTCTCTCTCTCTCTCTCTCTCTCTCTCTCTCTCTACAGAACCAAAACTGAATTATCCCAACCAAACCGAAGCAGAACTAACGAAAAACTGAATTATTCGAATTAAACTAATCCGAAATCAAGCAAAAAAACGAACTAACCGAATACCACCGAACCCAACCGAAGAAAACCGAACCCATGCGAACGAAAACCGTATTATCCGAAGTAAACTAAACCGGAAGCGAGGAAAAGCCGACTAACCAAACAAAAACCGCACAATCCGAACCGAACCGAAGAAAAATCGAAGTTAACCGAACCCAACCGAACAAAAACCGAACCCATCCGAAAGCAACCGAACCGGAACCGAATTATCCGAACCGAACCAAAGGAGAACCGAACTTCCTCTCGCTTTTCCCGCCGGTGGGTGATACGGTGGAGGAAAAAAGTCTATAAATTGTAGTAATAAAGCAAAGACATAAATTTTTGCGACGCAGTTTGTCATCGGTGAAAACTTTCCTTCCAATCTATCTCTTATTGTTGCTTTCTTTTCTTTTTCTTATTCTTTTCTTTTCCTTCTTTGTTTTTTTTTTCGTTTTTTTAATTACTTTGTTTTATTTTGGTTTTATTTTTGCTTTCATTTTGAGTTTGATTTTTGTTTTCAATTCTTTTTCTTTTTCTTCTTCTTCTTCTTCGTCTTTCTTTCCTTCTTTCTTTTTAATTACTATCATCTTTTCTTATTACTATCATTATCACTATTCTTCTTCTTCTTCTTCTTCTCCTTCTTCTTCTTCTTCTTATTATTATTATTATTATTATCATTATCATCAATATTATTACCATTATATTTAATTTAGTCATTACTATCACCATTCTCTCTCTCTCTCTCTCTCTCTCTCTCTCTCTCTCTCTCTCTCTCTCTATTTATTTATTCTTTAGTCTTGTCTTTTGTCTTCTTTACATTACTTTGTTCCTTTTATCCCTCTTATTCATTTCTTTATTCTTTTCTCTCCTTTCGTCTTACTTTTTCGCTTTTCTTCCTGTTTTTCGTTTTATTTCATTTTATTTTGGTCTTTCACCTTTCTCTTGAATTCGTTTTCTTTCTTGCTTTTTGTCCATTTCCCTTTTTCCTTTCATTCTTTTCTATTTTCACATTCGTTTCTCAGTAAATTATTTTTGTTCTATTCCTTCCTTCGTTTTTGTTTCTCCTTTCTTCCTTTCTTTCTTTTATTTATCTATTTCTGTAGTCTTTTCTCTCTCTCTCTCTCTCTCTCTCTCTCTCTCTCTCTCTCTCTCTCTCTCTCTCTCTCTCTCTCTCTCTATGATCCACGTAAATTCCTTTCCTTTTCCCTTTTCTTTCCTTTCCTTACGGTTTTTTCCCTCTCAAATCCCAAATCTGCTTCTTCTTAAACCCTTCCCCCTTTGTTTCCTTCGCGCTCTGAGCTTCGCCGAGGCTCCGAAACCGCTTCCCGAGACCGCTTCGAGCCGCTTCACGATAAGCATACGAACCACCACCACCACCACCACCAGCGCCACCGCCGCCGCTGCCGCCTTCGGTTGGGTGTTGAAAAAGTGAATGAATAAATAGATGAAATAAAAGTGATAGGGAAAAATGTTAAGAGGATTGAGTGGATGAAGTGATGAAAAAATAGGAGGAGGAGGAGGAGGAGGAGGAGGAGGAGGAGGAGGAGGAGGAGGAGGAGGAGGAGGAGGAGAACTGAGACAAAATAAAGGAGAAGGAAGATGACGACGAAGAAGAAGACGAGGAGGAAGAAGAGAAAGAAGGAAACGAGGAAGAGGAGGAGGAGGAGGAGGAGGAAGAGACTGTACAGAGGAAAAGGAAGACGAGAAAGAGGAAAAGAAAAAAAGAAAAAAAGAAAAAAAGGATAAAACGATAAAAAATAAACGTTAAACACACACACACACACACACACACACACACACACACACACACACACACACACACACACACACACACACACACACACACACACACACACACACAGACATATACACACACACGGACATCAAAAATAAAACAAATAAAACAAAATAAACAAAATAAATAAGTAAATAAATAGATGAAAGCCAAAATTATGCTGTTTTTATTTTCTTTATGAGAGAGAGAGAGAGAGAGAGAGAGAGAGAGAGAGAGAGAGAGAGAGAGAGAGAGAGAGAGAGAGAGAGAGAGAGAGAGAGAGAGAGAGAGAGAGAGAGAGAGAGAGAGAGAGAGAGAGAGAATGGAATCAGTCACACAAAAGAGAGATGAACAAAAACAAAAACACAATAAAATAATCTATATAAAATAATATAAAAAAATGTGAAAAAAATTGAGTATATTTAGCCAGGAAGGTAGTGGTAGTGGTGGTGGTGGTGGTGGTGGTGGTGGTGATCACAAAGGAAGAACAAATTATTAAGACTTGCTGAGGAAATAATACAAGAGATTCAGTTTACACGATTTTTTAAGGCATTCGGTTTACTACACTTGAAATTATATAAGACTGAACTGAATCTACACCAAGTTTTCACTCTGGCACGAAAAAAAAGGAAGAAATGAAAGAAAGAAACAAATAAAGAATAAATAAAGAAATAAAAGAAATAAAGAAATGGAGAAAAATAAAGAAATGAAGAGAAATAAAGAAATGAACAGAGAAAAATAAAGAAATGAAGAGAAATAAAGAAATGAAGAGAAATAGAGAAATGAACAGAGAAATAATAACAAATATGGAGAAAATAAAAAAAATGAAGAGAAATAGAGAAATGAAGAGAGAATAAATAAATGAACAGAGGAATAAAGAAATTAAGAGAAATAAAGAAATGGAGAGACAAACAAGGAGAAGGAAAATGAGAAAGAAAAAAGTAAGGAAGATAAAAGGAGAGAAAGAAAAGAACGAACGAATAAACGAACGAATAAAAAAAAACAAAGAAAAGAAAAAGAAAGAAAAGGAAACAATTTGACAGTTGAAAAAAAAAATCGATTTCACTTAAAATTGAGAAAAAAGAAATATATTGTTCTTTTTCCTCCTCCTCCTCCTCCTCCTCCTCTTTTTCCTCCTCCTTTAAAATTGTAGGAGCCTCCATCTTCTTGTCTTCTTTCCATCTTCCTCTTCTCTTTTATCTCCTCCTTCTCTACTTCTTCTTTTCCATCATCATCATCATCATCATCATCATCATCATCATCATCTTACTACTCCTTCCCTTCTACATTTTATTCTTCTCTTCTACCTTTTCTTCTTCTTCTTCTTCTCTTCCTCCTCCTCCTTCTCTTCCTCCTCCTTCTCCTCCTCCTTCTCCTCCTCCTCCTCCTCACATGAATAATACAAAATTAACCATGTAGAGTATAAATATTTTCCTCATTACAAGTCATTCTCTCCTCATTTTCTTACTTCCTCTCCTCCTCCTCCTCCTCCACCTCTTTCTCCTCCTCCTTCTCCTCCTCCTCCTTTCCTCCTCTTCTTTCTTTTCTTCGTTCTTCCTTTTCATCCTCCAAGGCGTGTTGCAGGGGGAGGAGGAGGAGGAGGAGGAGGAGGAGGAGGAGGAGGAGGAGGAGGAGGAGGAGGAGGAGGAGGAGATGACCCAAGGGCTGATGGATGACATGACTCGGGTTACTCTCTCTCTCTCTCTCTCTCTCTCTCTCTCTCTCTCTCTCTCTCTCTCTCTCTCTCTCTCTCTCTCTCTCTCTCTCTCAGATCATCATGAAGACATCAGAAGACATTAGTCACTGTACCGTGTGCGTGCGTGCGTATGTGCGCGCGCGCTCGCGCGTGTGTGTGTGTGCATCTCAATGTGTGTGTGTGTGTGTGTGTGTGTGTGTGTGTGTGTGTGTGTGTGTGTGTGTGTGTGTGTGTGTGTGTGTGTGTGTGTGTGTCAGTGAGCACATAAGTGGTGATCACAGAGAGGGAATAGGGAGATAGGGAGAGGGTTGGGGAGAGGGGAGAGTGAGAGAGTTGGGAAGAGGGGAGAGAGAGTGAGAGGGAGGGTGGGGAGATAAGACATATTGAGGGTCACATTGAAGAAATAGGAAGAGGGGAGAGAGGCTGGGGAGAGGGCAAGGTCACAGGGAGGGAATGGGGAGAAGCTGGGGAGAGGGGAGGGTCACTGAAGAGGAAACAGGAAATAGGGGAGTGTTGGGAGAGGCTGCGAGAGAGATAGAGAGAGGGAATAGAGGGTTTGGGATGCTGGAAGAGGCTGGGGATGTAAATATGGAGAAGAGAGAGCCTGAAGAGGAATTGGGAGAGAGGAAATAAGGAGTCTGGAAATCAAGGTTAAGTTGGGGAGAGGCTGGGAGTGTGAATAGGGAGAAAAGAGAGGCTGAAGAGGAATAGGGAGATGGAATAGGGAGTTTGGGATGCTGGGGTAACCTGGGGAGAGGCTGGCAGAGGCTGGGGAGAGGCTGGGGAGAGTCAGCCAGGAGCAGCAGTGTCTCTCTCGCGCGGGGCAGCCAGTGTATCCCCGTGCGCCGTGTTGAGAGGACGCCGCGCCGACCACAGCAAGACGGGCGACGCGGGACGGAGACTGTCAGCGCGCGAGGGAAGCGGCGGGAGGCGGGCAGTGGCAGTGTGTGGTGTGCGGCACTCCTGACACTCCCACTGGCACTCTCGCTACGACACTTGAGGCACCTATGTGAGTCCCAGTGCTTAGTGTTATGGTGGTGATGTAATGTTTGGACTGGACTCTGCTGCTAGTGGTGGTGGTGGTGGTGGTGGTGGTGGTGAGTGTTACTGAAATAATGTTTTGAACTTGAGGGAAGTGATGAGCGAGGCGAGGCAGTGATGACTTCAGTGTGTGTGTGCGTGTGTGTGTGTGTGTGTGTGTGTGTGTGTGTGTGTGTGTGTGTGTAACCAGGGCAGGACCACGTGGCTAAGCGAGTGCGGCACGGGTGAGTGTGCGGGGCAGCGTACCCACGTGTGTTGGGAGCGGGGCACTGCACACCAGACTGTCTGCCCCGTCACACTCACCCTCACCCTCTCCCCGCCTCTCCCTGCCTCTCCCCGCCTCTCTCAGCCTCTCCCCCAGCTCTCTCCGCCATTCCCCGCCTCACCACGTGGCCAAGAGACAGAGAGTGCCATAATTAGTGAATGCCAATTAATTTAAACTTAAGTATCATATGCCTTCTCTCTCCCTCCCCTCTTCCTCTCCTTCTCCGTTCCGACAGCTGCCTGAAACACACTGGAGCCAATACACACATACACACACACACACACTGGCGCTCTCTCTCTCTCTCTCTCTCTCTCTCTCTCTCTCTCTCTCTCTCTCTCTCTCTCTCTCTCTCTCTCTCTCTCCGTCACTAAAACTGCAGGGAAAGTCACGGTAAGAGGTGAGAGTGAGAGGTAAGAGTGACGCTGTTTATTATTTTTTTTTTCAGTCTTCGTTCTTATCGTTCTTCTTCTTCTTTTCTCTTTATCTCTTTCTTCGTCTTCCCCGTCTTCTTCTTGTTTTTATTTTTTCTGTTCCTCTTCCTCCTCTTCTTGTTGCTGTTTGGCTTTCCTTTGTATTCTTTTGTATTCCTTTGTAAGTGTTCTTCTTCTTGTCCTCGTCTTTTTTCTCTTCTTCCTTCTCTTCTCGTTCTTGTCCTCCTCCTCCTCCTCCTCCTGCTGTTTGGCTTTCCTTTGTATTCCTTTTTATTCCTCCTTCTCCTCCTCGCCGTCTTCCTCCTCCTCCTCCTCGTGTTTTTCTTCTTCATCTCCTCTTCTGGTTTTCGTCTTCTTCCTCCTCCTCCTCCTCCTCCTCCTTCTCTGCCCCTTATCCTCCTCCTCCTCGTCGTGATATTTCTCCTCCATCTCCTCTTCTGGTTTTCGTTTTCCTCCTCCTCCTCCTCCTCCTCCTCCTTCTCTGCCCTCTATCCTCCTCCTCCTCCACCTCCTCCTCCTCCTCCTCCTACACGTCTTTCTCCGCCTACTTGTCACTTCGTCCTCCCTTCTTCTTCATCTACATGTATGTACTCATGGTCTCCTCCTCCTCCTCCTCCTCCTCCTCCTCCTCCTCCTCCTCTTATCATCTTCCTTCTCGTTGTCAATCAGTCTCCCTCTCTTCTTGTAAACTTGTACTCTCCTCCTCCTCCTCCTTCCTTCCTTCCTTCCTTCTTCCCGCTCCACTTCAACATTCAACAGGTTCCAAACACACACACACACACACACATACACACACACACACACACACACACACACACACACACACACACGGACACACGGACACAGTAACTTTCCCCGTGTCTATTTCCCCTACTACTACTACTACTACTACTACTAGTGCTGCTGCTGCTGCTGCTGCTGCTGCTGCTGCTGCTGCTGCTGATGATGATGATGATGATGATAACGATGATAATGTTAATATTGGTTACTGTATACGCCTGATCCACATTCTAAAACGCTTTGCTCTCTCTCTCTCTCTCTCTCTCTCTCTCTCTCTCTCTCTCTCTCTCTCTCTCTCTCTCTCTCTCTCTCTCTCTCTCTCTCTCTCTCTCTCTCTCTCTCTCCAAGACTACAGGTAGGAATTTTGTTAACCTGTCACTACCACCATAAAAACACCATTAAAATCACGTGTCACTTATTAACTTATTATAAATCTGTATATTGAAACGCTTTGCTCTCTCTCTCTCTCTCTCTCTCTCTCTCTCTCTCTCTCTCTCTCTCTCTCTCTCTCTCTCTCTCTCTCTCTCTCTCTCTCTCTCTCTCTCTCTCTCTCTCTCTCTCTCTCTCTCTCTCTCTCTCTCTCTCTCCACGATTGCAGGTAGGAATTTTGTTAACCTGTCACTGTAACCATAAAAACACCATTAAAAACACGTGTCATTAACTTATTGAAACGCTTTGCTCTCACATCACGTCTGTTTTCAAAGGCCACAGAGACGACTAGCCGGGTTCTCAAGAGTGCTTACCCTGCTAATAATGTAGAAATCTTGTTAATCTGTCACTAGAACCTTGGAAACGCCTGTAAAGACCCGTGTCGCTCCACCGGGACTGTTCTCTAGTGACATAGGGATGGTTAGTCAGTTCCTCAGGATTTTTTTGCTAGTGAGTGTGCATATCTCTCGTCTGTTACTTCTATCGTGGAAACTTCTTTGCTAAATTATCACCACACACTTGGAAGTCCAAATAACGTCCAGTAGAATAATATAGAAACCTTGTTAATCTGTCAATCTGGCAATCAAAAAAACAAACTTGAAAATCGCAGTACATGCTGTTAAACTACGCATAATCATGAAAACACCCTCGAAAACCCCCAATAACTTCCCCTATAGAACCTGTTAAACAGTCCTTAGAATCATCAACACATCTTTGAAAGCCACAAGAACTTTCACTAGAGGGCGTTAAACTACCACTGGAATCATGAAAACACCCTTGAAAACCCCAATAACTTCCATTACAACCCGTTAAACAAACACTCGAATCATGAAAACACCCTTGAAAACCCCAATAACTTCCCTTAGAACCCGTTAAACTACCACTCGAATCATGAAAACACCCTTGAAAACCCCAATAACTTCGATAACAACTCGTTAAACAAACACTCGAATCATGAAACCGTCACTAGAATTGCACAAACACCCTTGAAAACCACAATAACTTCCACTACAGCCTGTTGGGAGCTGTCGAGGCAAGACGGTGAGAGGTTTAAGAATACGAATTAGATAGAAAGAGTACGTTGAACAACCCGCCTCGCCCCGCCTCGCTCCGCCACGTTTCTCTGTGCTGGAACCAAAATACATACATAGGGAAGAAGAGGTTAAATTTCTCTCTCTCTCTCTCTCTCTCTCTCTCTCTCTCTCTCTCTCTCTCTTTGTTATTATTATTATTTTTATCTTTATTGTTGTTCAGTGTTGCATCTTCAGTGTAATAACTCGTTCATTTCATTATCCTTGTTATTGTTTTCTTGTTTCCTTTCTTTACTTATCAAAATGAAGAGGAAAAGCAAAAAAAAATAAATAAAATAAATAAATAAAAGAAAATAAACAAAAAAAAAGGAAAAAAAAATAGAAAAAATACACAAAAATATTGAAACACGCTAAATAAAAAAAAGTAAACAAAAAACAAAAAAACAAAACAGAACAAAATAAAAAAATATACAAATAAATAAACAACGAACTAAACAAAAAATAAAAAAAGCAAACAAGAAAACAAACAAATGTAAAAAACTAAAAAAAATATGATATAAGAATAAAACAAAAAAAAATAAAGAAAATAAATAAAACAGAAAAGAAGAAGAAAAAGAAGAAGAAGAAGAAAAGAAGTAAGGAAGAAGAAGAAGAAGAAGAAAAAGAAGAAGAAGAAGAAGAAGAAGAAACAAGCGCGCTCATTTCCCAACCGGCCAGCCAATCAGCGCACGACATGGCGAGGAAGCGCACGTGATTGGTCAGCGCAACGCGAAGACAGACAGACAGAGAGAGAGAGAGAGAGAGAGAGAGAGAGAGAGAGAGAGAGAGAGAGAGAGAGAGAGAGAGAGAGAGAGAGAGAGAATCTAAACTGCTAATTTCCTTATCTCTCTTTTCTTTTTCTTAATCTTTCTTTGTTCTTCTTTTTCTTTTTCTTCTTCTTCCTTCTCCTATTTATATATTTTCTGTTCTTATTATTGTACGTATATATATTTTTTTCCTTCCTCCTCTTCCTCCTCCTCCTCCTCCTCCGCCTCCTTCTCACAAAATTACAGACGAACAGGAAACACGAAAATGAATAACACACACACACACACACACACACACACACACACACACACACACACACACACACACACACACACTAATTAATCTTGCATACAGGTTAGTGATCAGCTGTCTGGCGTGCATTGTTCAAGACACACTCCACACCTTGCTTCCCCTCCCTTCCCCTTCCTTCCCCTCACCTCCTCTTACTTCCCCTCACTTCCCTTCACTTCTCTTCACTCCACGATGTCCTCTTCTCTTTCCTTCTACATTATTTTCTTTCCTCCTCTTCTCTTCCCTTTTTTACATAATTTTCTGCCTGTTTTTCCCTTCACTTCCCTTTCTTTCCTCTCTCTTCCTATTATTTTTTTCCTTTCTATAACTGGTGTTTTCTTCTACTCTTCCTCTTTCCCCTTTTTTCACTTCACTTTTTTCCTTTCTCTCTTCCTCTTCCTTTTATTATGATTGGTGTTTCTCTTCTTCTCTTCCTCTACTTCCTATTTCCTTTCATTATGATTTGTTTTCCTTCTCTTCCCTTCACTTCACTTAATTTCTCTTCCCTTCCTTGCTTCCCTTCATGTTTTCCTATTCTTTCTCCTCTTTCCCTCATTTCCCTTTCCTTCTCTTCCCTTCATTTTAATTACCCTTCTCTTCTCTTCCCTTCATCAATATTTCCTTTTTCTTCTCATTTATCATTCGTTTATTTCATTTCCTCGCCTCCTCATCTTTATCTTTCACCTTTTCCTCTTATTTCTCGATTTTTACTTATTCCCAGCAAAAAAAAAAAAAAAAAGGAAAAAAAAAAATAGAATCTAACTTGCTTTATTCACTCCACCATTCGTTCATTTAATTTCTTTGCCTTTTCATCTTTTATCTTTCATTTGCTTTCGTCTCTAATTTCATCCTCCGCCAGAAGGAAAGAAAAAAAAACGTGTAACTTTATTCCCAGCAAAAAATAAACAAATAAATAAACAAATAAATAAGTAAATGATAGAAAAAAAAGAGAATTATGTAACTCGCTTTATTTCATTCATCATTCACTCATTTCATTCCCTCGCCTCCTCTCTTTATACTTTCATCTTTTTTTTTCTCATCCTCGTCTTTCATCTTTCATTTCTCCAGAGCGAGTTTCAAAAAATGGTTCTTGTTCTCAATTAACAGTTTGGTAATAACACCAGCACTCTAAAGGAAGGGGAAGGAAAGGGGGAGGGAGAGAAGGTGAGGGGAAGAGGAAGGAAGGAAAAAGAGGACAGGAAAATAGAAACGAAGAGAAGAGAAGGGAAGGGAAGTGAAGAGAAGGGAATGTAATGAAAAATAAAGAAGAGGAAAGGAAGAGAACGAAAGAGAAGGAAAGAGAAGGCAAGGAAGAGAAAGAAGAGAAAGGAGAGGAGGGAAAGAGAACAGAGAAGAAAAGAGAACATAGAAAGAGAAGAGAAAGAAAGGGAACAGGAAGAAAGGGGAAAGAAAGAGCACAGCTAAGGAAAAGAAGGGAAAAAATATAGGAAAAAAGAAGGGAAGAAAAGGAAGAGAGGAAGGTAGCAAGTTACGGAAGGGGAAGAGGACAGGTGAGAAGCAAGGTGAGGGAGAGGCGGAGACAGTCAGTGCGGATCGAGGCGTGGTGGGGGGAGGACGCGTCAGTCAGTCTCTCCTCACCAGTCTTGAGGCGGTAACATTCTCTCATTGATAAAGTCTCACTCTCTCCCTCCACTGGCTTGAAAATGACGTAGAGTATTCCTGTAACATTTTTCTTGTATTTCATTATTTTATTTATTTATTTATTTATTTATTTTCAGTCATATATTCCGGTTCAGATATTCTTAAACTTTTAATTTCTTCTATCTGACTTTTTTCTTTGATAGATTAGTTCTTTTTTTCGTTTTCATATTATTATTATTATTATTATTATTATTATTATTATTATTATTATTATTACTACTATTATTATTATTTTATTTTATTTATTTGTTTATTTTTTGCTATATTATACAACTGAGATCATAATGTATAACTAGGGACATATCATACAAATTTTACAGCATCTAAGTTATAAAATAATCATAGTTATATTCTAAATCATTAAAACATTACACGATTTTTTACACTTTTGGCAACTTCTTCAATTCACTCGTGACAATATGAAGCAAATCACACAATTATCTCAGGTACTCGTACAATAAAGATCGCGCTGTACAACAAGGGCCTCCTTATGTATACGATATTCACAGTATACCAGATGTGTGCAGCTTTGCGTTCAGCCTTTACGAATATGTACCTTAATTTTCAGCACTTAAAACAATGTCTATACAATATCTATACATATCTACAAAAAAAAAAAAAAAAAAAGGCGATAAAAAGAATAGATGTTGCAATTTCTAGCTAATACAATATTTGGAGTTGGCCATGGAACGAGAAAAGATATCGCAGAGTGGTTAGTAATTACGAATAGATGTGCGGAACAGCGATGAAAGGGTTAAGATAAAACGCCATAATGTTATCTCTTGTTCGTGGCTCTTGACATTCTCCAGGTGAAGTGATCCCTTGAACACCTCAATAACTTCCACCTGACCCTGTAACTAAGACTGGAATCATGAAAACACCCTTGAAACCCCAATAACTTCCCAATGACCCTATTAAACTACCACTGGAATCATGAAAACACCCTTGAAAACCCCAATAACTTCCCAATGACCCTATTAAACTACCACTGCAATCATGAAAACCCCAATAACTTCCCAATGACCCTATTAAACTACCACTGGAATCATGAAAACACCCCTGAAAACCCCCAATAACTTCCACTGCAGCCAGTTAAAAGACCCTGAGATAAGGATTCTAAACATTTTAAGAATATGGATGCAAACTTTCACGTATAAACAATGACAATTATAATTCTCCTCAAAAGCTTAACAATTTTCCCCGAGATACAAATTTCCAGGTAAATCTTTTATAATATTCCTAATGAGGTTACGAGACTTGCCTCCGCTAACTAACGTATCCTAAGGCGCTTATCTGGGCTTCAATATTTTTAGAGTCGTGTGTGTGTGTGTGTGTGTGTGTGTGTGTGTGTGTGTAGGTGGGTAGGTGTGTGGGGTGTCTGTTTGTCTGTCTGTCTTTTTGTGGTCGTTTCTGTCTGTTTATCTAGCTGTCTCTCTCTCTCTCTCTCTCTCTCTCTCTCTCTCTCTCTCTCTCTCTCTCTCTCTCTCTCTCTTTCTCTCTCGCTTTTTCCCGCCATAACGTGATAATGATATTTTGAGGGAGAGAGAGAGAGAGAGAGAGAGAGAGAGAGAGAGAGAGAGAGAGAGAGAGAGAGAGAGAGAGAGAGAGAGAGAGAGAGAGAGAGAGAGAGAGAGAGAGAGAGTATTGTTCTGCCAACATGATTCAATTATTGATGATATTTATTTCGGATTTCAAAATTGAAATAAAAAAAATCATATTCATTTATCTAATTCAACTTTTTTTTTTTCAAACATATTTATTTTTATTCCCATTTATTTATTTATTTTTTTTTTTGTATTGATTCCCCGATTAACGATTTTATGGAAGTGGAAAAGCCGATTCGTTAATTAATTTTTTCCCATATATGTAATTATTGACATTTTTTTTTTGGGGGGGGGCGGAGGGGGGGTGAAATGATTGGCGGTGGGGGAGGGAATTAATGGAGGGGGGAGGAAAATTTGTGTTTGCTTTGGTTCCCTTGTCTTGCTTGATTTGGGATTTTTTTGGGGGGGCCTAGTGTGTGTGTGTGTGTGTGTGTGTGTGTGTGTGTGTGTGTGTGTGTGTGTGTGTTGTCCACTTTTCCACAATGACCTGCCGCGTGTATTCCGAGTCAAGGAAACGAGGAACGATCAACGTGTTAATTCAGGGTTGTGCTCTAGTGTTGGTGTTTGTTTGTTTGTCTGTGTTTGTGTTTGGTTCACTCTGTCGCTTCTGTTACTGCTGTGGTGGTGGTGGTGGTGGTGGTGGTGGTGGTGGTAGTAGTAGTAGTAGTAATAGTAGTAGTAGTAGTAGTAGTAGTATCTGGCTATTACTAGTGCTAATGTTAATATTTTACAACTATTATTATTATTATTATTATTATTATTATTATTATTATTATTATTATTATTATCGTCATTATTATTATTATTATTATCGTAGTAGTAGTAGTAGTAGTAGTAGTAGTAGTAGTAGTAGTAGTAGTAGTAGTAGTTTCTACCATTACCACCAGCACTACTACTACTACTACTACTACTACTACTACTACTACTACTACTACTACTATTCCAACAACCACTATAACACTACTATCACCACCACCTCCACCACCACCACCCCTTACCCGTACGTCACCAGCACCCTCACCACCACCCTCACCACCCCCCTCACCAGCACCCTCACCACCACCACCAGCAGCGCCGCACACACTCAATGGCTGCATTAATATCAAATACACTTTTTCCCCTGCAGTTAATTAATTAGTGGCCATGAAGAACGTGTTCCATTTCGCTTCATTGTGCTTCGCTCCGCTTCACTGCCACGCTTCACTGCTTCGGTGCTTCACTTCGAGGTTATATTGGAAAAAAAAAAAAAAAGGAAAAATAAAACTAGTATATCTTTTCCCCCTTCCATAATAACTACTGATTGCCTGGAGTTGTGTGTGTGTGTGTGTGTGTGTGTGTGTGTGTGTGTGTGTGTGTGTGTGTGTGTGTGTGTGTGTGTGTGTGTGTGTGTGTGTGTTTGCGTGGACGGCGTGTTGGGAAATAAACTGATAGGTATGCAAAATAAATAAATAATAATAATAATGAAATTGGTGTGTTGGAAAAGAAATCGATAAAATTCAATAAATAAATAAATGAATGAATGAATAAATAAATAAATAAATAAATGGTGACAAAAGTGAAATAGAATATAAACCTGATGCAAAAAAAAAAAAAATAAATAAATAAATAAACAAAAATAAATAAACAAACAACTCTATTGTTTAACTTAATTGGAGTTTCCTGTACCATGTTTGAGCACATTATGTTGGCTCGATGTTATTGTAGAAAGGAACAAGGAAGAATTTAGAAACGGAACAAGAAATAACGGGATAAGGTTTGATAAAGTCAGATTTAAGGAAGAGACAGGACAGAATTACTTCTCAAACAGAGTGGAAGATGAATGGAATTAACAGAGTAATCAGGTTGTTAGTGCTGTGTCATTAGTGAGCTTAAAAGAAGATTAGACAAATTTATAGATTGTGATGACAGATGCAAACAGGCAGGCATGTTTCCTACAGGGACTGCCACGTGTAGGCCTGATGGCTTCTTGCAGCTTCACATATTTTCTTATGTTCTTAGGCCTATACGTGGGAGTCCCTGTAGAAAACGTGCCTGGCTATTCCGACTCATCCTCCCAGAAATTTGTCTAGACCTCTTTTAAAGCTTCCTACTGACTCAGCGCTAACAACCTGAATTCTGAGCCCATTCCATTCACCCACCACACTATTTGAAAACCAATTCCTTCTTATCTCTTTTTTATGTAATTTTATGAAGCTTCAACCCGTTACTTCTTGTCCTGCCCTGATTGCTGATCCTGAAGCTTTTGTTTAGGTCACCCTTGCTATGTCCCCTATGCCATCAGGTCCCCTCTTAATTTGTACCTGATGTTTTTTACTAATTATCGCCTCTTCTCTTCTTCGTATTCGTCAATTTATCTCTTATCATTATTTCTTACTCATTATTATTATTTACTGTGAGGTCAAGAGGAGAGAAATTCCCAGTGTGTGTGTGTGTGTGTGTGTGTGTGTGTGTGTGTGTGTGTGTGTGTGTGCGCGAGGTCTCAGCGGCTGCAAAGTCCTCTAAATTCATGATCGTCTCTCAGAGGAAACTTTGGTGACGCGTGACGAGAGAGAGAGAGAGAGAGAGAGAGAGAGAGAGAGAGAAAGAGAATATATATATATATATATATATATATATATATATATATATATATATATATATATATATATATATATATATATATTCTATAGAGCTTAGGAAAGACAAGAAGAAAAAATAATCTCTCTCTCTCTCTCTCTCTCTCTCTCTCTCTCTCTCTCTCTCTCTCTCTCTCTCTCATATTGACTCACTGACTCAACTGAAGCCGCTTCGTGAACTCTTAAACGAAGCCACATGTAAATAACTCTCTCTCTCTCTCTCTCTCTCTCTCTCTCTCTCTCTCTCTCTCTCTTTTCGGCTGTGCTTATTGCGTTAAGAGAGTAACGTGTTGTGCTGGTAAGCGTAACTGTGTTGAGAGAGAGAGAGAGAGAGAGAGAGAGAGAGAGAGAGAGAGAGAGAGAGAGAGAGAGAGAGAGAGAGAGAGAGAGAGAGAGAGAGAGAAATGGGGGGGAGAGTAAAAAGACTAAATAAAAATGCACGCGAGTACACACACACACACACACACACACACACACACACACACACACACACACACACACACACACACACACACACACACACACACACACACATTTCTAAGTCTCCTCATAAAAGCTTAGAGAGAGAGAGAGAGAGAGAGAGAGAGAGAGAGAGAGAGAGAGAGAGAGAGAGAGAGAGAGAGAGAGAGAGAGAGAGAGAGAGAGAGAGAGAGAGAGTGGGGGAGGAAATAAGTGACTGCTTAGGTGAAGATGAAAAAGAAGAAGGACGAGGAGGAGGAGGAGGAGGAGGAGGAGGAGGAGGAGGAGGAGGAGGACTGATTGACGAACAAGGAGGATAATGACAGAAGTGGGAGAAAAATAGAAAAGGAGGAGAGAGGAGAAGGAAGAGGAGAAAAGAGAGAGTACAGGAGGCGAGGAAAGTGAGATAAACTTGAGAGAGAAAATAAGGAAAGAAAGAAAGAGAGAAGAAGAGGAAGAGAAGAAAGAAAAGAGGAAGAGAAGGAGAGAAAGAATGGAAGAGAAGATTATGTTGAAGTGTAAGAGAAAGAGAAAACGAAAGAGGAAGAAGGAAAAGGAGAATAATAGGGAGAGAGAGAGAGAGAGAGAGAGAGAGAGAGAGAGAGAGAGAGAGAGAGAGAGAGAGAGAGAGAGAGAGAGAGAGAGAGAGAGAGAGAGAGAGAGAGAGAGACTAAGAAAAAAATGAGAAGGGGAGAACTGAAAAAAGATAAGAAAATGAAGGGAAGAAAAAGCAACAGAGGAGGAGGAGGAGGAGGAGGAGGAGGAGGAGGAGGAGGAGGAGGAGGAGGAGGAATAAGAAGAGAAGGGAAGGAAAACAACAAAGATAAAAAGAAGAAAGAAAGAAGAAAAGAGCAAGGAGGAACGAAAAGACAGGAGGAGGAGGAGGAGGAGGAGGAGGAGGAGGAGGAGGAGGAGGAGGAGGAGCAAACACTTAGAAGGTTTAGGATGCTGGTGTGTATTGCGAGGAGTGTAAGAGGAAGAGGTGTGTTTACTCTCTCTCTCTCTCTCTCTCTCTCTCTCTCTCTCTCTCTCTCTCTCTCTCTCTCTCTCTCTCTCTCTCTCTCTCTCTCTCTCTCTCTCTCTCAATTGATCTCCTTGTCAGGGCTTAAGGAGTATTTACTTGACACGGGACTCAGAATATGTTGACTGGCCTCTCTCTCTCTCTCTCTCTCTCTCTCTCTCTCTCTCTCTCTCTCTCTCTCTCTCTCTCTCTCTCTCTCTCTCTCTCATCCTTCTTTTCTTTTTTTTTACTTCTGACGTTTATCAAGTCTCTTCCTTCATTTCCTCCTCCTCCTCCTCCTCCTCCTCCTCCTCCTCCTCCTCCTCCTCCTTCTCCTCCTCCTCTTTATCACCTCTTTTTATTTTTTTCCTCTTTTTTCTCTTTCATCTCAGTCTCTCGCCTTATCCACCCTTCCTTCCTCTCCTTCTTTCTTCTCTCCCTTTCTCTATTCTTGCACTTCTTCCCCTTTTCTTCTCTTCCATCTATATTTCCTCTCCTTCCTTTTCTTTTTCTCTCTTCTCAACCTTCTTACCTTCCTTCCTTCCTTCCTTTCTATTCTACCTTCTCTCTCTTCCTCTCTCCTTCGCTGTCTTCATTCCTAACCTCTTCTTTTTCTTCTCCTCTCCTCTCTTCTCTTCTCTCTACCTTCTCCAGTCCTTCTATCTTTCTCCCAATAAACAGACGTGTAGCTGTTTATAAGTACAGGGTGTGTCAAAAGTTTTAAGTCGTGAATTTATGCATTTGTGGTGTGTGTGTCAAAGGGTTAGGTTTGTCGAAAGAGGTAATTTTTTTCTCTCTCTCTTTATTACTCTTGTTTCTTATGAATTTTTGAAGTATGTGTTGTATTTTATCTTCTTATGACTAAATTAAAACGTTCTTATTTGTTCCATTTTGCTTTGATTTCGTTTTTTTTTCTTTCGTTTAAATTTCATTGCATTTTTTCTTGTATGGTTTGTTTGTTTGTTTGTTTGTTTGTTTTATTTTTGAAGTTGTTTCTTGTTTCTTGTCTTTTCCAGTATTTATAATTTTTTTTTATTTGTGTCTCATTCCATTGTTTGTTTCTCGTTTGAATTCCATTACGTAACTTTTTTTTTTTATTTTCACTAACTATAGATTTTTTAAAAGTGTTTCTCTCGTATCCATTCTTTTCAAACTAGCGGTGATGGATTCCAGTATTTTTTTTTTCCAGATTCTACTTGTCTTTTTTTCTTTTTAACATATTTTTTTTATGTATTTTTTTTTTCCAGTGTCATATTTTTAATTTCAATTCGTATCAAAATATTCGTTTTTTCTTTTTTTTCAGATTGTTTTTTTTTTTTTTTGCTTTGGATTTCAATGTTACTTTTTTCTCTTTTATATTTTTTTTTCTCTCTAACAAAGAAAAGAAGAAAAGAGAAGATTAATATTGCTTTCTTTATTGTTGGTGGTGTTGCTGTTGTCATTATCATTATTATTATTATCATCATCATTCTTCATCTTCTTCTTCTTCTTCTTCTTCTTCTTATTCTTATTATTATTATTATTATTATTATTATCATTATTATTATTACTATTATTAAATTTCCATCACACTAATTAGCTTCACGTGTTTCTAAGATTTCACATTTCTGTCCTCAATTTAAAGACGGTTGCTTGATCAGAACTCTCTCTCTCTCTCTCTCTCTCTCTCTCTCTCTCTCTCTCTCTGTAAGACTTTCCTTCATTTGGGTCATAAAACGCAAATTTCTTCCTTCTCCTTCTCAACTTTTATCATTTCTCCTTCGTTCTGATTCCTTCCTTCATTTTGTCCCTCTTCCTTCGTTTCGTCTTTCTTCTTCTTCTGGTCTTCTATCCCTCCCTCCTTCCTTCATTTCATTCTCTTCATCGTTTCCTTTCTCTTTTATTTTCTTTCACTCTTTCTTCCTTTTCTTCTTCTTTCCTTCATTTGTTATTGTGTCTTTCTTTCGCTTTTTTTCATTCTTTATTGCAGTTTTCTCTTATTCTTTCCTGTTTTCATTTCTTTCCCTGCCTCCCATTCTTGCTTTCTTCTTTCTTTTTTTTCTTTTTCTATCTTTGTTTCGTTATCTTCTCCCTTCTTTCCTTCCTTCGCTTCTTTCTTTAATTTTATTTTCTTCCTTTCTTTCTTTCTTTTAATTCTTTCCTTCCTTCCTTCCTTCCTTCACATTTAAGGGTTTTCTTTGCTCCACCTCTTCCTCCTTTATCATCCTCTCTTCTCTTCTTTCTTCATTTCTCTCTTTAATGGTTTCTCATCTAGCCTCACATTCTATCTCTTTCTCTTTCTCTTTCTCTTCTCCTCCTCGTATTTCCTTTGTTTCTTCTTTCTTTTTTAGTTTTATTTTCCTTGTTATTTCTTCTTTTACTTCTTCTTCTTTCTTCTTCTTCTCCTTCTTCTTTCTTCTTTTTCTTCATCTACTACTGCCTTCCTTTCTTCTTAATATTTTTGTTTTTTTCTTCTTTTCTTCTTTCCTCTTCTATTACTACTACTACTACTACTACTACTACTACTACTACTACTACTACTACTACTACTACTACTACTACTACTACTACTACTATAACAACTACAACTACTACTACTTTCTTTTCATCTCTCATTCAACATTCTCTTCTTCTTCTTCTTCTTCTTCTTCTCTTTCTTCCTTCATTTTTTGTTACCTTTCATCTCTCCCTCATTTTTTCGCTCTCTCCTTTTTTCCTTTTTCCTTTTTCTCTATCCCTCTTTTTCTCTTTCATCCAGTTTTTACTCTCTTCTTTTCTTTCTTCCCTCCTTCCATTTCTACTTCATTCTGTCTGTTCCTCATTATCTTATTCTTTCTTCTTCTCCTTTCGTCTTTCTTGTTTTTCTGTTTCATTCAATGTTTTCTTTGTCTTCTTCTTTTCTTTCCTTCTTCCTGATCTGTATTTTTCCTTCCTCTTCCCCTTTTTTTATTTTTCCTTTCCTTCTTCACAGTTTTATGTTTTCCGTCTCTCCCTCCTTCGTTAATTATTCTCTTTATCTCCCTTCCCTTTTTTCTTCTTCTCGTCTTTCCTTTCCTCCCTCTTCATCATCCTCCTCTTCTTTCCTTCCTTCCTTCCTTACGTTCTTTCTGAATATTTACTCTCTCTCTCTCTCTCTCTCTCTCTCTCTCTCTCTCTCTCTCTCTCTCTCTCTCTCTCTCTCTCTCTCATCTCTATTTCCTTTCTTCTCTTCGCAACTCCCCTCTTTCTCTTCCTCTCCTCTTCCTCCTCCTCCTCCTCCTCTTCTTCCTCCTTCTCTTCTTTCTCCTTCTCTTCTTCCTCTCCTCTTAAAGTTCATGAAGAGGACACACAAAAAAATAAGAAAAAAAGAAGATAAGGAAAAAAAAAGGAAAAAAACAACTTTTCCCTCAGGTTCCGTTACTAAGGCGACAGTAGCGGTAGTGGTGGTGGTGGTGGTGGTGGTGGTGGTGGTGGTGGTGGTAGTAGTAGTAGTAGTAGTAGTAGTAGTAGTAGTAGTAGTAGTAGTAGTAGTAGTAGTAGTAGTAGTAGTAGTAGTAGTTGTTGTTGTTGTTGTTGTTGTTGTTGTTGTTGTTGTTGTTGTTGTTGTTTTACGTAGAGAGTTAGGAGGAGGAGGAGGAGGAGGAGGAGGAGGAGGAGGAGGAGGAGGAGGAGGAGGAAGAGGAGGAGGAGGAGGAGGAGGAGGAGGAGGAGGAGGAGGAGGAGAAGGAGGAGGAGGAAAAAGGGGGAAAAAAGGACGAGAAGGAAAAAGGGAAAAAAAGAAGAAAAAGAGGAAGAAGAGGAAGAGAATCAAGAAGGGAAGAGGAGGAAGAAATGAAGAAACACAAGGAAAAGAGACGGAGGAAGAAGGAGAGGAAAGGAAGAACAGGAAGAGAGAGGAGGAGAAATGCGAGAACACACACACACACACACACACACACACACACACACACACACACACACACACACACACACACACACACACACACACACACATGGACTTTTCTGTCTCAGTTCTTTTATAACTAAACCAAAGACCAACCGTTCCCTTTACTCTCTCTCTCTCTCTCTCTCTCTCTCTCTCTCTCTCTCTCTCTCTCTCTCTCTCTCTCTCTCTCTCTCTCTCTCTCTCTCTCTCTCCCCCTGGGATCACTGTGAAGCCTGTCTTTGGTTTGTTATCTTCCTCCTCCTCCTCCTCCTCCTCCTCCTCCTCTTTCTCTTCTTCCTCCCCTTCTTTTTTCTTCCATCTTCTCCTCCTTTCTTTATCTTTGTCCGCTTCTTCTTTTGTTGTTGTTGTTGTTGTTGTTGTTGTTGTTGTTGTTGTTGCTGTTGTTCGTCTTCGTTGTTGATGTTGTTGTTGTTGTTGTTGTTATTGTTGTTGTTATCGTCTTCTTCTTCTTCTTCTTCTTCTACTAGACGAACCTTAAGTGGCTGAGATAAGACGTTGGAGCGCTCAAGAAAGAGAACGTTTAATCTTAACTACAAGACGAGTTTCTCTACACTCAGCACCAGCATCCTCAATCATTCATCACTTCCTCTGGTAAACTCTGCAACTCCCTGCCTGTCTCTGTATTTCCTCCTTCCTGTGACTTGAACTCTTTCAGGAGGGACGTTTTAAGACACTTATCCTCCAATTTGGATGATGCTCTTGACCTTCCTTCAGCAACTGGCGCCTCAGTGGACCTTTTTTTTTTTTTTCGCTATTTTTGTTGTCCTTGGCCAGTGTCACTCTTGCATAAAAAAATAAATAAATATATAAAAAAAAAAAAAAAAAACGGGTTTCCAGTTGGCCTTGCCTGGAAATACAACGTGGCCGCGACACACACACACACACACACACACACACACACACACACACACACACACACACACACACACACACACACACACACACACACACACACACAGGAAGGGCCCCAGTGCTGGATGGATGGTCAAGGTTCCAGCGTGGGTCTGGAGGCACAATTCAGCACCAATGGCCGGAACAATTAGCCAAGGCCACGCTGAGGCTTCCAGAAGGCGCCTTGAATTCCACCTTATTACCGACAACACGCCGCGCCCCCCTGGAGCTCTAAACTAATCTAACCACAACTAACGTAACCTAACTAACGTTCCCACAACCTAACCTAACATAACCAAATCATAACTTAACGTAACCTAACCTAACTAAACCACAGTCTAACCTAACCTAACCACAACTAACGTAACCTTACTAACGTACCTACAGAACCTAACAGAAGCAAACCATAACATTTCCTAACCTAACCTAACCTAACCTGACTTAACCAGAATCTAACCTAACCAAACCACAACT
>NC_087176.1:7507500-7510000 GCF_035594125.1 Scylla paramamosain
TCTCTCTCTCTCTCTCTCTCTCTCTCTCTCTCTCTCTCTCTCTCTCTCTCCTAATGGTCGGCCACGTTCTTTATGAATTAATTATATTTGTCAGGGTCAGTTATCGTGTAGTTATCCTTGAGAGAGAGAGAGAGAGAGAGAGAGAGAGAGAGAGAGAGAGAGAGAGAGAGAGAGAGAGAGAGAGAGAGAGAGAGAGAGAGAGAGAGAGGGGTAGTACTAAAAGCTTATGTTTCAACTTGGATAGTAAATCTTCTTCCATTAAAAACTAAAACACTGTAAACTTTTTATAAACAAAGGTATGTGTGTGTGTGTGTGTGTGTGTGTGTGTGTGTGTGTGTGTGTGTGTGTGTGTGTGTGTGTGTGTGTGTGTGTGTGTGTGTGTGTGTGTGTGTGTGTGTGTGTGTGTGTGTGTGTGTGTGTGTGTGTGTGTGTGTGTGTGTCCTTACTAATACCTCATATCTGGCATTATTTTTTCACATATCTATATATATTTTTTTTCTTTTTCCATTGTGTAAAGAAATTTTAGTTAGACACAGTATTAACTCAATTAATACGAACAAAATGAGGGAGAGAATAAGATAAAGAAATTTAATAGCCATCCCTTGAAAACATGAAAAGAAAACGAGATTCAACATTTCTGCCTTAACATAATTTCTGCTGATGTACAATATTAACGAATACGAAAAACAGACAGAGCGAGACAGAAGGAAAGAAATATCTGAATAGCCACCCTTTAAAGCACATCAATAGAAAACGAAATCCAATAATATAGTCAGTCTTTAGCAAATCACTAAAATCATTAAGTCAGTCAGTCAGTCGGTCAATCAGACAACCTGTCAGTCAGTCACTCCTTTGCAAGTCTAAATCACATCTAAGACAGTCATTCAATCAGTCAGTCAAACAGTCACTCAGTCAACCAGTCAGTCACCCAGTCAATCAGTCAGTCCTTTACAACAGTCTGTAACACCTAAGTCAGTCAGTCAGTCAATCAGTCAATCAGTCAGTCAGTCAGTCAGTTAATCAGTCAGTCAGTCAGTCAGTCAGTCAGTCAGTCAGTTAATCAGTCAGTCAGTCAATCAGTCAGTCAGTCAGTCCGTCAGTCAGTCAGTCAGTCGTTCTCAATCTAGATCACTCATAATATCCAACAAGAATCAATTAAAAATACGTATCAAACTTTTTTAGAGCTCAATATCCTAACTTACTTACACCTAATTCAACACACGCCCCTCGCTGTACACCTGGCGGGGGCCTCATTCAAGGTGTGCTTTCATTCACACAGGTAAGGTCAGTCACGAATTAATTAACCTGATGTATTCATTTCGTCGCCTTTATTCTGATGATCACGGGCGATGCAGTGCTTGTTTGAGTGTGTGTGTGTGTGTGTGTGTGTGTGTGTGTGTGTGTGTGTGTGTGTGTGTGTGTGTGTGTGTGTGTGTGTGTGTGTGTGTGTGTGTGTGTTAATCAGTGAGGGATTTCGGCAGCGTGTTTGTGTGTAAAGGAACTGCAAGGAAAGGGAGGGATGAGGGAGGAAGCGAAGGAAGGAAGATGGAAAGAAATAAATAAAGAAAACATTGAAATAAAAAAAGAGGAAGAAAGGAAGAGATTGATTGAAAGAAAGAAGTGAAGGAAGGAAGGAAGGAAGGAAGGAAAGGGTGGAAGATGGGAGGCAGGGAGCGAAGAAGGGAGGGATGAAGGGGGAAGGAGTAAAAGGAAGAAAGCGTTTTTAAATTAAGAAAACAAATAAGAAAGAAAAAAATAAATAAAACCGAGAAAGCAACAACGACTAAAGATTTTAATTCAACTACGACGAGACATTATAATCACTTCATCGTAATTTCCTTGAAGTGTAAAATAATTCTAAAAAAAGACAACAAAAATGCATTACTAGGAAGAAGAGACAAAGCATGTATTTTATTTACGAGTATTATAATCTTGCACCACCCTTTGTTCGCTTATGTTCTTATATTCTGCGGTGTAGACTAAGCGACTCCTTGCAGTTTCCCTTGTTCTCTAATGTTCTTATGTTCTCCCACGTGTAGGTCTGATAATTTCTTGCGCTTTCCTTTGTTCTCTAATATTTTTATGTGCTAACTGCCACATGTAGACCACCCCTTGTTCTCTTGTTGTCCTCACTGCCACATACAAACCAACCTCATCTCACGCCAATCCCAAAGTTATGAAGTTCTTACGATGATAGAGGCACACGGACGTCTCTCCCTAGGCACCTATCCGAGTGAGCTAAGATTTCATCGACATTTGGTGGCAGCGGTAGGATCACCTTGAGACCAAAGTGTTTGTGCGCAGGGAGAGAGTCTATTCACGGGGGTTGATGCCGAGACCTTGGAGAGTGAGAGAGTGAGAGGGTGAAAGAGTGAGAGGGAGGGGGAGAGGGAGAGGGGGAGCAATGCGGGGTATTCCATTCCGTGACAGTCTTACGGCGAGCGAGATGCTGTTTCGTGATAGAGATGTGGAGCTTGCTGGCCAATCTCTCTCTCTCTCT
>NC_087176.1:7522500-7530000 GCF_035594125.1 Scylla paramamosain
TTATTTATTTATTTATTTTTTGGGGGATGATCCATGTAGTGAATTTATTGATTTTCTACCTCCCTTCCTTCGCAAATGTCTACTTTTTGAGTTAGCTTTTTTTCCTTCAAGTTTGGTGAGCCTGAAAATCAACCTTACTTTCAGCACCACTCATTATATTTTCTTTTTAGTACTCACTATTCTCTTTTTTTTTTCTTCTTTTTACTCCACCAATTCCTTTTTATTTATTTACCGTTATTATTCCTGTTATATATCCCTCCTTCATTAGTCTTAACTTATCTGTCTTTCCTTCTATTCATTCACTTCTCTCTCTCTCTCTCTCTCTCTCTCTCTCTCTCTCTCTCTCTCTCTCTCTCTCTCTCTCTCTCTCATCCAGATATTTCCTAATTGGTTGCTTTTCTTCAATAGAAATGATTATTTTTTCTTTAATTTCAGGGTTTGCCTAATTTTTTTTCTCTCTCCTTCTATTCTGATTAAAAATATTACGTGCATAGGTTATTTATGCATTTCTCCCTGCCTTCTTCTCTTTTCATCTCGTGTGTGTGTGTGTGTGTGTGTGTGTGTGTGTGTGTGTGTTGGTTCTCTCTCTCTCTCTCTCTCTCTCTCTCTCTCTCTCTCTCTCTCTCTCTCTCTCTCTGTGTGTGTGTTTGTGTGTGTGTGTGTGTGTGTGTGTGTTTCCGGTGGTTATTTTAGTGATGATAGTTAGGACGTTAATGGAGGAGGAGGAGGAGAAGGATATACAAAGTAAACAACCATTTCTTTCTCTTCTCTTCTCTCAACTTTTTTCTTTTTTTTTTTTTTGTAGGCAGCTGTAATTCGTGGCCTTTTCTTCTCCCCCTTTCTGTTCACGCTGCTTCTTTTGTTCCTTGACTTCACCTTGATTGAAAGTACCTACGTATATTTTTTCACTTAAGACAGCAACATTTGAGTCACCTTCACTATCACTACTTACGTCTGTTTCGTGTTTGAGCTTCCATTATATAACGCGGTCTTTGCTTTACACCTACAGCATTTGCCTCCTTCACGAGCACCCCACCTGTGACTTTGACCATAAATATCGATGTTTTATTTAATCTTACCACAATCCCCGTCCCACGCACACACGCACAATATCATATTCCAAAACACTTCTGCCTGCCGCGGACCTCCACTACTTACAAAAAGCTCTAGTTGAAGTTGCATGGGTCTTTAAGGATTCTATTACGGTTCTAGTGACAGATTAACTAAATTTATACATTATTAAAAGGAGTGACACGGGTTTTCAACGGTGTTTTTATGGTTCTAGTGACAGATTAACAAGATTTCTACATCATTAACAGGAACACACTTGAGAACCGTGCTAATCATCTTTACGGCCTTTGAAAATAGTCGTGGTGAGAGAAAGCAAGGTTTCTGAATATGGGCCACACACTCCCACGGGGACCTGAACAAACGCGGCTGCACTGGGGAAGTTAGTGGCGAGGCAGTGGGAACTCTAAGCGGGCTGGAGTGACGCGTGGTTCGCATCGCTTCGGATTCACTGTTTCGAAGCGGTTCAGCAGGAGGAGTAGTAGGAGGAGACCTTTACTTCATTATTCTCTCTCTCTCTCTCTCTCTCTCAAATCTAACCAAACCTAACCCTGCCTTACCTCACCCTACTCTAACCTAACCTAACGTAACCCAACCTAACCTAACCTAACCCTACTAAACCCTACTTAAATCCAATCTAACCTAACCAAACCTACTCTGAACCTAAACAAACCCAACCAAACCTAACCCAACCCAAACCAGACCAACCCTACCCTAACCCAACCTTGCTTCATCTCACCAAACCTCACCAAACCCAACCTAACCTAACACTCACCTCTCTCCCCCCCAGGGTCAGTAGAGGCCATCAGAATAGTGGAGATGCAAGTCCCGCCCATCGTGGAGGTCGGGAAGACCGTACATCTGGCCTGCCACTTCGACACGGAAGGCGCCAACCTCTACTCCCTCAACTGGTGGCGTGGGTCAGACCAGTTCTTCCAGTACAGCCCCTCCAGTGTTGACAGGATTATTGTATACGACTCCCCCGGCATTACTGTTGACGTGAGTACTAAGAGAGAGAGAGAGAGAGAGAGAGAGAGAGAGAGAGAGAGAGAGAGAGAGAGAGAGAGAGAGAGAGAGACTAAACGAAAGGATTCATTATTACTAGTATCATTATCATTATTATTATTATTATTATTATTATTATTATTATTATTATTATTGGAGAGGGGGAGGGGAGAGGAAAGGGAGGAAGTGGGAGGTAGGAGAGAAAGGGAGGACGAGGAGGGAGAGGGAAGTAGAGAGAGAGGAAAAATTAGTTGTAGTATATGCCTAAATTAATTCTCTCTCTCTCTCTCTCTCTCTCTCTCTCTCTCTCTCTCTCTCTCTCTCTCTCTCTCTCTCTCTCTAACTTACAGTCTACTTCTAATTATAAAACTTTCTTATCTCAATCTTAATCCTTCCCTCTTTCTTCCTATTCTTCCTCCCCTCCCTTCCTTCTTTCCTTCCCTCCCTCCCTTCCTTCTTTCCTTCCTTCCTTCCTTCCCTCCATCCCTCCTACCTTGCAATCTCCAGCCTCATCCTTCTCTCTCTCTCTCTCTCTCTCTCTCTCTCTCTCTCTCTCTCTCTCTCTCTCTCTGACAGGCATATAACGATGAAAGGTTTACGAGAGAGAGAGAGAGAGAGAGAGAGAGAGAGAGAGAGAGAGAGAGAGAGAGAGAGAGAGAGAGAGAGAGAGAGAGAGAGAGAGAGAGAGAGAGATTGTCTTTTCAAGTATCAGTACAAGAGAGTAATAACGTTATCGGATTTATATTTTGTGGTGAGAGGGAGAGGGAGAGAGAGAGGGAGAGGGAGAGAGTGAGGGTGAGGGAGAGGGGAGACGGAGAGAGAGGGGGAGGGAATAGAGGGTAAAGAGGTGGAGAGGAAATGTTATAGAAAGGTGGAGATGGGGGGAGGAGGAGGAGGAGGAGGAGGAGGAGGAGGAGGAGGAGGAGGAGGAGGAGAAATACTTGTTTTCTATTTGTCTTAATTCTTTCCAAGGTTTTCTGGTCTCCTCTCCCTTCTCTCTCCCTTTTCTCCCTTACTTATCCTCTCTCTCTCTCTCTCTCTCTCTCTCTCTCTCTCTCTCTCTCTCTCTCTCTCTCTCTCTCTCTCTCCTCACATCTTCTGCCTCTTTCTTTCTCTCGTTTCCTCCTTCTCCCTCCCTTCTTCACGCAGTTTCTCCATTTCCCCCTCACTCCCTCCTTCCATCCTCCCTTTCTTCCTCATACTTATAAGATTACCGTTCCTCATTCCTTGTTACTCAGGAGGAGGAGGAGGAGGATGAGGAAGACCCAGTAACTTCCACTACAAATTATTAAACTATCACTGGAATCATGAAAATACCCTTGAAATCTCATTAAATACGGTCTTTTAAGTAACTGCTAACCTCTAAGTTAGTACTTCAACTCTTCTGGCTGCATGGGCGATAAGGGCTTCATGCTCTGCTCCGGGGAAAAGCCACCGGGAGATATCATGACCTTCTTGACAGGATGCTGGTTCATATTGGCAAGTGTTTCGAGGTTTGTGCGCCACGTCACTGAGGTCATAAGGCGCCGTCAGCTTAAGAAGTTAGAGAGAGAGGATAGAGAAATTATTGAAATATTATACAATTTTATTTTTTCACTTCAGTATTTTCTTGATAACCTGTAGTCTCTCTCTCTCTCTCTCTCTCTCTCTCTCTCTCTCTCTCTCTCTCTCTCTCTCTCTCTCTCTCTCTCTCTCTCTCTCTCTTTAATTGCCTCATCGCCCACCTTTAATTACTTTCAATGATGCGGGTCTCTCTCTCTCTCTCTCTCTCTCTCTCTCTCTCTCTCTCTCTCTCTCTCTCTCTCTCTCGACGCAACCCGGAAATGATTCGAGAAATTAAACACGAGAGAGAGAGAGAGAGAGAGAGAGAGAGAGAGAGAGAGAGAGAGAGAGAGAGAGAGAGAGAGAGAGAGAGAGAGAGAGAGAGAGAAAGGAAGAGAGAGGGAAGAGAAAGGGAGAAAGAGAGGAAAGGCGAGGAAGAGAGGAGAAAGGGGATGGAGAAAATGCAAAATAAACGGAATAAGGAATAAAAGAGAGAAAGAAAACGGCGAGAGAGAGAGAGAGAGAGAGAGAGAGAGAGAGAGAGAGAGAGAGAGAGAGAGAGAGAGAGAGAGAGAGAGAGAGAGAGAGAAAGTGAAGAGGAAGAAAAAGAAGAGGAAAAAGAAACGAGAAAAGGAGAGAGAGAGAGAGAGAGAGAGAGAGAGAGAGAGAGAGAGAGAGAGAGAGAGAGAGAGAGAGAGAGAGAGAGAAATATGCGTGTGTGTCACGAATAAGGAAAGAGAGGAAGAAAAGGGGAACGAGAGAGAGAGAGAGAGAGAGAGAGAGAGAGAGAGAGAGAGAGAGAGAGAGAGAGAGAGAGAGAGAGAGAGGGCAAGCTGCATACAAGATATGAAAAGAGAGAGAGGCTTGAAAGGAAGAGGCGACAGGAAAGTGAGAGAAAGTGAGAGTAAGGAAGAGAAACAGGAGTATTACTGAGAGAGAGAGAGAGAGAGAGAGAGAGAGAGAGAGAGAGAGAGAGAGAGAGAGAGAGAGAGAGAGAGAGAGAGAGAGAGAGAGAGTATAGAGAAAAAAGAAATAATAAAAGAATGAATAACAGGAAAGGGAGAGAGAGGAAGGCGGAATGAAGGAGAATAAAAGGAAGAGAAGGGAAGGAAGATTGGAAGAGAAGGAGGGAAGGAGGGAAGGAGGGAAGAATAAAGGAAGAAAAAAGTAGATACAAGAGGAGAGAAAAATATTAGCAAAGGGAAGATGAGAGAAGTAAAGAAAGACGTGGATGAAGAGAGAGAGAGAGAGAGAGAGAGAGAGAGAGAGAGAGAGAGAGAGAGAGAGAGAGAGAGAGAGAGAGAGAGAGAGAAATATGTAGACTAAGCTCTCTCTCTCTCTCTCTCTCTCTCTCTCTCTCTCTCTCTCTCTCTCTCTCTCTCTCTCAGTCATTCAGTCTATCTAAAATGTCTATTTATTCGTTCAGTTATCTATATATCTATCTATATTTTATCCCCATTTATCTATCTATCTATATATACATCTATTTTATCTATCTGTGTATCTATCTACCTCTCAAATAACAAATGAAACCGTAGAACTTAAAAAAAATAAAATAAACAAATAAATAAACAACAAAAGCTTAAAGGAGGAGGAGCGACGTGACCCCAACAACAGACAGAGGGCAACTGAGGCCTGGCAGCTCCTAATACTGATAATAAGGGTTCACTGTGGAGAGGGAGAGGGACGGGGAGGGGGATGGGAGTAGGGAGAAGGAGGATAGGGAGTAGAGTGGGGAGGTGTTGGAGAGCGAGGTGACTTGTTTATCTCTCACCAGTCATTCCCAATCCATTCCCGGTCATTCCAAGCTAGTTCCAGTTATTCCTAGTCGTTTTCAGTCATTCCAGTTATCTCCTATTCATTCCCAGTCAGTTCCAGTCATTCCAGTTATTCCAAGTCACCTGCATCTTTTTCTTTTTCTTCCGCACCGCACCTCCACTACTTTCCAAAGGCTCTAGTTGAAGTGACACGGGTTTTCAAGGGTGTTTTTATGGTTCTAGTGACAGATTAACAAGATTTCTACACCGTTAACAGGAGAAACACTCTTGAGAACCCGGCTCTTCATCTCTGTAGGCTTTGAAAATAGTAATGGTGAAGTGACAAGGGTTTTCAAGGATGTTTTTATGGTTCTAGTGACAGATTAATAAGATTTCTACACCGTTAACAGGAAGAACACTCTCTCTCATCTCTGTGGCCTTTGAAAATAGTAATGTTGAAGTGACACGGGTGTTTTTATGGTTCTAGTGACAGATTAACAAGTATCTACACTCTTAACAGGAGAAACACTCTTGAAAACCCGGCTTATCATCTCTGTGGCCTTTGAAAACAGCCGTGGTGAGACAGCAAAGCGTTTCATGAAAATCTCCCCATTACAGCCTGGGATTCGAAATGGGAACACAATGCACTTGAATCTTACATAGAAAAGAAAGAAAGAAAGCAATGACAAGGAATATGAAGAGAAAGGAAAAGGAGAATGAAAAAGAAAAGGGAAAAATGAAAAGAATGGAATGTTTGCTGTGTGTGTGTGTGTGTGTGTGTGTGTGTACGTGCGTGTGTAATCTCTGCGTGGCAAAACACACTCGACACACGTATCGACACCAAGTGAAATTTAATAACCATTTAATAACCATTTCTCAGCTCTTGCCCTGATAACACCGCCGCCTCCTCCTCTTTCCCCTTATCCTCTCTCTTCTTCCTCTTCCTTCCCTTCTTCATCTTTCATTTCCCTCTTTCCTCTTCTTTCCTTTTTCTACCTTTCTTTTCCTCTTTCTCTTCTTTCTTTTTTCCTTTTTCTACCTTTCGTTTTCCTCTTTCTCTTCTCTTTCGTCTTTTGTTTTCCTCTTTTCTTCTTCCTTTTCTTTCACTCTCCTCATTTCCTCTTCTCTTTCTTTATTCTTTTTTTCCTCTTTCTATCTATCCCTCTTTTCTTTACTTTTTCTTATTCTTCTTTTCTATTCCACTCCCTCTTCTTCCTCTTTTATCCTCCTCCTCCTCCTCCTCCTCTCTCATTACCCCTTCTTTGGTCTTCCTTTGTATTCCATCCTTCCTTCCTCCTCCTCTTCTCTGCCCTTCTTCTCTTTGATATCCTTTCCTCCTCCTCCTCTTTCCCCCTCTCCTTTTTCATACCCCTTCTTCTTCTTCCTCCTCCTCCTCCTCCTCCTCCTACTCCTCCTCCTCCTCCTCCTCCTCCTCCTCCCGTATACAACACACCAAACGTGAAATTGGCCAATACGCTGTACGACTTCCTCCTCCTCTTCTTCTTCTTCTTCTTCTTCCTCCTCCTCCTCCTCCTCCTCCTCCTCCTCCTCCTCCTCCTCCTCCTCCTCCTCCTCCTCTTAAATGCATTCTTTCTCTCTTTATCTTTTCTCTTCTTTCTCTTCTTTGTTTCTTCCTCCAGTTTGCTCTTTATTCTCTCTCCCTTCTCTCCTTTTTCCTCCTCCTCCTCCTCCTCCTCCTCCTCCTACTCCTCTTCCTCTTATTCCTCCATTAATACAGTATTTCCTCTTTCCTAAAATACATTCTCTCTCTCTCTCTCTCTCTCTCTCTCTCTCTCTCTCTCTCTCTCTCTCTCTCTCTCTCTCTCTCTCTCTCTCTCTCTCTCACTCATATTTTCTCCTTTATTTATTTTTCTTTGTTTTCCTCTTCCTACTTGTTTCCCATATTTTTTTCATTTTTTCATTCCCTTCTTTTCCTTTAGTCTCTCTCTCTCTCTCTCTCTCTCTCTCTCTCTCTCTCTCTCTCTCTCTCTCTCTCTCTCTCTCCCCCTCTCTCTCTCCCCCTTTCCTTTATTCATTCCTCATTTGCCTCTCTTCCGTATTCCCCTCACCCTTCTTTCATATCCCCTCTCTCTCTCTCTCTCTCTCTCTCTCTCTCTCTCTCTCTTCT
>NC_087176.1:7532500-7547500 GCF_035594125.1 Scylla paramamosain
GCATTACTGACCGACACACACACACACACACACACACACACACACACACACACACACACACACACACACAGGTGAATAGATAAATAAAAATGGTAATGTTCTCAGATGTCGCTTGTTAAAATTTAAAGGAACAATTATTCCGTGAGATCCGAACACCTGTACTGGCAGAGGGAGGAGGCGGGAGGCGGGGCGGGAGGCCGGGCGGGAGGGGACGGAAGGGGATGGTGGGGGGGAGAGGTACTGGTCAGGTAACGGGAAGGAGAGAGAGGGTAGGAGGTGATGGGGAAAGGAGGGAGCGGGGAGTGAAGAGGGGCTTACGAGAATGTAGGGGACGGGGAGGGGGGCGAGAAGGAATGGATGGGGAGAGGTAAGGGAGCGTGGAGAGGGGTGTTCAAGACGGGAGGGGACAGGAAGGGATGGGAGAGAAAGCGTGAAGCCGTGTTACGAAACGGGAGGAGACGGAAGGGGTGGGAAGGGGCGTGAAGGGGAACAAGAGATGGGAGGGGGCGAGAGGAGGTAGGAAGGGTCGGGAGAGAGTACCAGTTATCATGCTTACTACAATAGAACATAACAAAAGAACATAAGGAAGTAAGGGAAGCTGCAAGAAGCCATCAGGCCTACACGTGGCAGCCTCTGAATAAAACATGCCTACCTATTTCCACCTATCATCCCCATCCATAAATCTGTCTCATCTTTTAAAGCTCCGTAACGACTCAGCACTAACACACTGCCCATGCTAAGTCCATTCAACCATTCTATTCATCCACAACTCTATCCGAGAAACCAATTCCTTCGTATCTCTTTTATAAACTAAATTTTTCAAGCTTAAACTTATGATTTCTTGTTCTATCCTGATCTTGAGAACCTATTGAGGTCACCCGCGTTATATCTGCTATGCCATTTAAAGACCTCTGCCAGTGTGGGTGACGGGGAGGGGAGGGTGAGGAGACAACAGTGTGGCGGGGTGGTAGGTCAGTGTGGCGGGTGGGCGGGTCATAGTGGCGGGGGTGGTAGTTCAGTGTGGCGAGTTGGTAGGTAGGTGTGTGGCGGGGTGGGAGTCAGTTGTGATGGGGTGGCGGGTCAGTGTGGCGGTGGATTAGGTCAGGGTGGCGGAGCGGCGGGTCGGGGTGGCAAAGCGGCAGAATACACGTCACAGGAGTCATTATGTTTCATGAATGCAGGGTTCACATAGGCGTGATGGCATGTGACGCCGCGCCCTCACTCCAGCAAGACTGCCTCCTGCTATCGCTCAAAATTTATCCGCACGCAGAAACTGTAACTGGCGAAAAAAAGTAGAGAAAAATTATACGTAAAGAGAACTGGTAGGAAAAATGTACAGAACACAGATAGACAAGATTTATCAGCACGCAAAAATTTAACAGGTGAAAAAAAAGTAGAGGAAAAGAATATATAAAGAAAAACAAGCAGAAAAGTAAGAAAACACACAGATAGACGAGATTTATCACCATGAAAAAAGAAAAAATAGCTGGTGGAAAGAAGTAGAAAATATATAAGGATAAAATAAGTAGAAAAAAAAAAGTAGAAAACACAGATGAACATTCAATGAAAAATCCTCCTTTAGTTTTGTACGCAAGGAAAATGCAATAATATATTTTTTTCGTTGCTAAGTTTGCCAAATGTAAACAAAGGCAAAACAAGACCACCTTCCATTACCGCTCTAAATTTGCCTGCACAAAAAAAAAAAAAAAAAAAAAAAAAAAAAAATCTGAAGGGAAATAAAAAAAAAATAAATAAACTTCTGAAAAAAAATAATGGGTGAAAAAAAATACACAAAGTAAAAAAAAATAAATAAATAAATAAACTAAAGCGAAAAATAAACAAGCTACAACAATAACACCTACCACAACAACTATTACTTCCCTACCACCACCACCACCACCACCACCACCAGCACACACAGGTCAAACAACCCGCTGGGGGAGGAGGGAGGCGGGAGGGGGACTCTGGCACTCATTACCCTTGTGGCGCCCGTGGGAACATTGGGGCTTATCTGTGGCGGGATGGACGAGGCCACACACCCTGGGGGGACACGACCCTGTGTGTGTGTGTGTGTGCGTGTGTGTGTGTGTGTGTATGAGATGTGTTCAGGTCAGTATTCTGAAACGCTGTGCTCTCTCTCTCTCTCTCTCTCTCTCTCTCTCTCTCTCTCTCTCTCTCTCTCTCTCTCTCTCTCTGATCGCCACTATTTTCAAAGGCCACAGAGATGATCAGCCGGGTTCCCAAGTTTCTCCAGTTAATAATGTAGAAATCTTGTTAATGTGTCACTAGAACCATAAAAACACCCTTAAAAACTCATGCCACTTCACCACAACTGTTTTCAAAGGCAACAGAGATGATTGGCAGGGTTCCCAAGGGCGTTTCTCCTGTGTATAATGTCAATGGCGTGAATAATTCTTTAAAAGTGACGAAAGTGAAGAAAGATACAGATTCAGTAAATATGCTAAAAATAAAGGGAGATGATCATCCTTCGGTATCTCCTTCCTTCGATAATTCCTTCAGTAAATATGCTAAAAATGAAGGGAGATTTATTCCTTCCTTCAGTCACCATGTTAGAGAAGGAAGCAAAGTATCATTCCTTCAGAGATAAAAATGATGGAAGATTTGGTCCTTTTGTGATGGAAATGAAGGAAAAAAAAAACAATCAATTTCCTTCACTTAATGTTGAGGGAAGTAATGAGCTTCTGTCTATCTGAAGGAAAGGAAATAGATGACGAAGGGGGCCCGTCCACTCCTGTTTATCTTATCTGTCTGTCTGTCTGTCTGTCTGTCTATCCTGTCCACCTCTCTGTTGCTTCTGCCTGTCTCTCTGTCTATTTGTCCGACTGTCTATCTTCTTCCTTTACTCGCCTCCTTCCTTCCTTCCTTCCTTTATCTTGGTATCTTTACGCCTCTTCCTTCCTCCTCCTCCTCCTCCTTTTCCTTCCTTACCCCTCCTCCTCCTTCTCCTCCGGGTCCTCCTTTTTCATGTTATCAGCCCCAGCGGACACACACACACACACACACACACACACACACACACACACACACACACACACACACACACACACACACACACACACACACACACACAGGGGTCATAACTTTTTTTGTGTGTTTCATAGTCGGTGAATGTTTGTGTTTGGGAAAATATTGAAAAAAAGAAAAGGAAAAGAGGAAAGAAAAAAAAATGAGTGGTGGTGATGGTGGTGGTGGTGATGGTGGTGGTGATGAATAGGTTTTACTTTGCTTCTATTTCTTATTCGTGATTTATTTATTTATTTACTCATTTCCTTATTTTTATTATATATTTGTGGGGAACTAGAGGTGTGGGTGGTGTGGTGGATGGGGAGGTGATGGGCGTGGTGGGGTGGTAGATGTGGTCTGGGCGGCGGGCGGCGGGCTGAGGCGGCCTGGCGGGGGCGGGCGGCCAACACTCGGCGCGTCAGGAGCAATGAGTCGTTTCCTCGGTCGTCGTGTTTCCTGTGTCACCTTATTTACCTCATCAGCGCGGCGCCCTCCCTCGGTCCCCCCCCAACCCAACGCCCTCGCCACCACCACACGCCCTCTCCGCCCTAAGGCCCTAACAAGCGGCCCTCCAGAGGCGCCCCGCCAGTCTTGTGTAGCGGCGCGCTGGGGCCATTCTCCGCCGCTCGCCGCCTCCCGCGGGCGTCGGCTCGGCACACGGGCGGCGACAAAAAGGTGATCATCTGCCGTGCTGTGACCACGCGCCGCCCCCCTTCCCCCGCCAGCCTCTCCCGTCTCCCTGCCCCCGGCCCCAGTCCCCCTCCCTCGCGCCTCATCACGCGGGACGGCCAGTAGTTTTTTCCATTCGGTTTCCGGGCGGTGGGCGTGTCCCGGAGGCGTGCTGCGAGGCGCGGGCGTGAGGTGGAGTGGCGCCCCCATGTTCCACGCAGGGAGGGAGGGGGACACTGGCCGCTCCACTTGGCCTGAGAGGAGGACCACCGCCCGCGGCGCCACAATGGCCAAGGAAAGCGGAAAAGGAAAAATATATATCTTCCATCCACAGTAAAATACACAGCTTTTCCTCCTCTCCCCTGAGCCTCTCTCTCTCTCTCTCTCTCTCTCTCTCTCCTCTCTCTCTCTCTCTCTCTCTCTCTCTCTCTCTCTCTCTCCCTCTACCTCCCAGGGCCTCTCCCGGCACGGCTGGGCCTCGCACGGCTGAGAAAATGGAAGTAATGGGCCGGCATTGCTATGTACACGCCGCGATTTCACTCAACAGTTTTGCGGAGTTTGTATTCCAACGAGAGCGTTTTTCCCTCGGGGCGGCGGGAGAGAACACGCGCCAGAAGTCAATACAAACATTTTACAAGGTCGTTCACTGATTTACATTTTGCATCGCCGCGCCTCCCTGCCGCCGTGAATAACGGCTTTTTGCATCCTCGGGAAAAGTGAGGCAGCGAGAGAGCGCACTGCCCGGCCTCGCGCGGCCACTGGAGGCGCTGGCGCGGCGGGGTGGGGCGGCAGCAGGCTGAGTGGCTGTTTCAGATCTTTACAGGCTTACGGAAAAAAAAGCTCTCTCTCTCTCCTCGCTTGGTGCCTGCCGCTGTCCCCCGGCGTAACAGCGGGGGCGCCCTGCCCAGCCATGCCCCCATTGCTGTGGACGCAGGGACGCTAGCACGTGCTGTCAAATGTTTCAGGGCGTGCAAGAGGCATGACGTGGCGTGGCCCCGCTGGAGTGCCGCCGGAAATGGGCGCCGATCGTGCGTGGCGCGCCGCGGCACGAAGAGTGGCAGGAAGTGAACATGACGGCCGCCATTCATTATTCATTCTTCACTAACAAGGCAGGCCATGCCGCGCTGTGACGCGGCCCCGCCACCATGCAGGCCCCGCCAGGCAGCCTGCACCGCCCTGTCCTCCTGTGCAGGCACGCCCCACCCTCGCCCCGCGGTGACCAGCACGGTGCATTCTGCGTCTCCTGTTGAGCACAAAGCGGTGCTCCTCGTCACAACACGCCTGTCGGAACCAACAGGTGTGATGCTGCTTGTTCTTCCACTGTGCGCAGTACTGGCTCTCTCCTTCCCCGCCGCAGGCTGCCTGCCCTCAACCCTGCCATGCCGCCAGGGTGGCACGCCGCCCACGCCGGCGCCCTCAGCAGGTGGCGGAGGGCGGCCGTCACCTGGCGGCGCCCCAGCGTGCTGCCTTATCTCCCTCCCTCAAGGAACACGCGCCATAAAATGCTCCATTACATTTTTTCTTTACTGGACGCAATTAAACTTTGGGGCAAACTTGTGGATGTTGTTCAATATAGTGCCGGCCGCGCCCCCTGCCCTCCCCTGTCCCCTGCCTGCCCCCTCCTGCCCCCTGCCACCTGTCACCCTTGCCTGCCTCCCCGCCTGCCTGTCTGCCTGCCCCTCCCCCCCATTGCCTGCCCCCTGCCTGCCACCCCTGCCCGCCTGCCTGACGTCCCCTTGTCTGCCTACTACCCTACCGCTTGTCCCCTACTCTACTCCCCCAGTGCCTTCCCCTATCCACACTGCCTCCCCCCAGCCTGACCCCAGTGCCTGCCATCCTGTGCCTGCCCCCTGCCTGCCATACCCCTCCCCCACGGCTTGCCTCCTTACCTACCGCCTGCCCTCCCCCTGCATGCCTCGACTCGTGCCACAGTGAGGAAATACGAGTCTGCTTCACCTGAGGGCCCGTTCTCCACCCCCTAGTCCCTTAATCCCTTGGAGCCACCCTGAGCCCCTGGGACGAGGAAGTCAGTCTGCGGTTCCCTGACACGGCGTCCCTTCCTGAGCGATCCACGTGGCACTGTGGCACTCCCTGACACTCTCTGATACTTCTCGGCACTTCCCGGCACTCACTGGTACTCCCTGACACTAACTAACGCTTCCTGGCATTCTCTGGCGCTCCTTGGCACTCCCTGACACTCTCTGGTACTCACTTGCACTTCCTGGCACTCTCTGGCGCTCCTTGGCATTTCCCGGCACTCACTGGTACTCCCTGATACTAACTGACGCTCCCTGGCACTGTCTGACGCTCCTTGGCACTTCCTAGCACTCTTTGGCACCCCTTGGCACTTCCTATCACTTCCTGGCACATTCTAGCACTCCCTGGCACTTACTATCACTCCCTGGCACTCCTTGGTACTCCCAGGCATTTCTTGGCTGTCCCTGAAACAACTTGGCACTTTTTGGCACTTCCTTGGTACTCCTTAGCACTTCTTGGCACTCCTTGACACTCCATGGCATTCCCTGACACGCCTTGGTATTTTATGGTATTCCCTGGCACCCCTTGGCACTCACTGATATTACCATGGCAGTTTATGGCACTCTAGCACTCTTTGGCACTCCTTAACACTCCATGGCACTACTTGGCACTCCCTAGCACTCCTTGACACTCCCTGGCACTATTCGGCACTTTTTGGTACTTTTTGCCACTTCCCGGCACTCCATTTCACTCCCTGGCACTCCCTGGCAGTCCATGGCATTCCCAGCACTCTTTGGCACTTGAATTCTCCTTTGGCACCCTTCCCTGCCCTGATGAGACCCTGTATCCACTCCTTGGCACCCCTGGCACTCCCTCACCCCCAGACAATCACCCCTGTCACATTTCACGGACACATTTTCTCTCTCTCAGCGCCCCATCCATCTCAATCTCACCTCCTACCCCCCATTGGTCTCAATCACCCCCCCTGCCACCCCCTGGTCTCAATCAATACCTTGGCCCGCCGCCCGCGACGCCCCCCGTGGCACCAGTAGCGGATCTCGGCGCCAGCGGGAAGGAAAGCGACGAGGAGGACGAGGAAGAGGTGTGGTGATGGTGGTGGTGGTGGTGGTGGTGGTGGTGGTGATGATAGGAGGGGAAGGAGGAGGAGGATGAGGAGAAAGATGAGGAGGACAAGGAGGAGTAGGACGTGTAGTAGTAGTAGTAGTAGTAGTAGTAGTAGTAGTAGTAGTAGTAGTAGTAGTAGTAGTAGTAGTAGCAGCAGCAGCAGCAGCAGCAGCAGCAGCAGCAGCAGCAGCAGCAGCAGCAGCAGCAGCAGTAGTAGTAGTAGTAGTAGTGGTGGTAGTAGCAGCAGTAGTAGTAGTAGTAGTAGTAGTAGTAGTAGTAGTAGTAGTAGTAGTAGTAGTAGTAGTAGTAGTAGTAGTAGTAGTAGCAGCAGCAGCAGCAGCAGCAGCAGCAGCAGTAGTAGTAGTAGTAGTAGTAGTAGTAGTAGTAGTAGTAGTAGTAGTAGTAGTAGTAGTAGTAGTAGTAGTAGTAGCGACCTAAATAATGAAGTTTGAATTTGAATGACTCTCTCTCTCTCTCTCTCTCTCTCTCTCTCTCTCTCTCTCTCTCTCTCTCTCTCTCTCTCTCTCTCTCTCTCTCTCTCTCTCTCTCTCTCTCTCTCTCTCTCTCTCTCTTTCTCTCTCTCTCTCTCTCAAAGGTGCTGATGCAGGAAGGACGAAAACATCACCACCACCACCACCACCACCACCACCACCACCACCACCACCACCACCACCACCACCACCACCACCACCAGAACGCTTATCACAGCCTCCGCTCATCTCCCTCCTCCTCCTTCATCTCCTCCAAATATTAATCTCCCATTCATAACAACTCCCTCTCCTCCTCCTCCTCCCGCGAGCAATCTACATAATTATCACCTTCCCTCAATCAGAAGGGAAAAGGAGGGGCGGGGGAGGAGGTTGGAGGAAGTGAGGGGAGGTAGTAGGGAGGTTTGCCTTGACAAAAGATGAAGGAGGAGGGGGAGTTGGGTAGTAGATTTAAGAATGGGGTTGGTGAGTAAGGAGGGGATGGGTAGAGGATGGGGAAGGGAGGATGGAGGAGCGATAGGAAATGGTGGGGAGGAGGGGAGAGTGGCGGGGCGATGACAGGGGGCAGGTCAGGTCAAAGCTCAACACGGCCTATCCTGCTCCGCCCCCTCCCCCGCCACCGCCGCCCATGCAGCAAGGGTCGCGCCCCGCTGAGTCGCGGCAGAAACTTCGTGAGGCGACGCGGTCATGTTTTTCCGTCACTCAGAATACTTCATGGCGGTGCTGGTGAGAGGCAGTGCTGGTGAGAGGCGGTGCTGTTAAGAGGCCGTGCTAGTGAGAGGCGCTGTTGGTGTGCTGGTGAGGCTGAGTAGTCATCCCAAGGCACTACCAATACCTGGGGGTGTGTAGAACACTGGGCACTTGGCGGCCTCGCTGCCTGCCACACATACAGCGCCGCAGCCCCGCCGCTGGTGTGTGGTAGAGGTCACCGCGGCCCTCACGCTGGCACTGCGGCAGGCTGGCGTGGCAGCCGTGTCGGCAGCGCATGGCGTGGTGGGCAGGTGAGGCACGGACTGCCCTGCTGCGGCGATCAAGTGAAAAGAAACAATTCCAAAACCGGAAGAGTCAATACCGAGATATGTTTGGGAGTGAAGGCGATGCAGGCATTGCCCGCCCCGCCCCGCCCCGCTCACTGGCCACAAGTGCAGCTCTCTCATGCAGGCACTGAGACCTTCCTCCCTAAGCGTCGGCGCCAGCCTGCGCCGCACCACGCGACACAGGTAACTTACGTCGGCCCCTTCGCCAGGAGCGCCAGTCTGCCTCCCTGACAGCCTGCGGGGCCGTGGCAGGCTGGGGGGAAGCGGGCGCGGTGTGGTGCATTAAAGCCGTCCGGTCAGCCTGGTGTCCAGCGATGGTTATGTAAATAAAACACCGTCACCGCCACGATATGGACCACTTGGGGGACACCTGTGTGTGTGTGTGTGTGTGTGTGTGTGTGTGTGTGTGTGTGTGTGTGTGTGTGTGTGTGTGTGTGTGTGTGTGTGTGTGTGTGTGTGTGTGTGTGTGTGTGCGTGCGCTAGCGCTACGCGGCAGGGCAGTAATAACAAGTCACCAGGGGCGGATTCATATTTCGTATTGTACAAAATAAACAGTTTTTATCACAACTAATATTCATCACCATCATGATCACCATCACCTCCATCACCAGCACTTCAGCCGGGCGCCTGTGTCACCATTCACGTGGCGCAATGTTCCCAGCGGGCGCCATCACGCTGAGTAACAAACACACACACTAACCATTTCAGGCTCACTGTGTCACCAGACCAGGCAGGGGACTGGAGCCCCTTCACTGCCTTGTGCCGCCCTGCCCCGCACCTTTCCCCATCGGAAGGGATCAGCCTTCCAGTTCAATCCCATTACAACACTCTCACTTCACGTTCTATGTTCAGCTTCCGTCAGGGTCGCCACAGCGCATCAAACTTCTCAACGCACTCTGTCCTCAGTCACGCCCATTACAAGCACGGCTTCCCTCACTGCACCCATCAACCTCCTCTCAGGTCTTCCTCTCTTTCTGCTGCCAGGGAGATCCACCTCCACCCTTCTCCCCACACACACTCCTCGTCTCTCATCACACGCCCACATCACCTCAGTCTCGCCTCCTCATCCTTGTCTCCAGACGCACACCTGCTGTGTCTCTGGTGTGTTCGTTAAAACACTGTTGGCGACGTTTCCTGTAAGATTCTGGAAGACAATGAACAAAACCTGTCCTGATGAAAGAAGGAAGCGTTTAAGATCTTGCTGCAATGAACGCCGCTACTGAACAACGCAAACTTCAAGAGAAAATACAAAAAAGAAACTGTTGGTGAAAGAAGGAAGCGATGAACAATCCAAGAACGTAAACTTGAAGGGAAAATTAAATAAATGACAATAAAGAGAGAAAAAGAAAACACTGCCCTGGTGAAAGTAACAATCGTTCAAGACTTCAGCCCATTACTGCGATGAAACCTGCCACAGAAGAACACAAACTTGAAGAACACGAAGACAGAAGATAAATGTTTAAAGACAATTCACGCTGCGCTGAGTGACTTCAACGCTCAGAGCTTGTGTGTGTGTGTGTGTGTGTGTGTGTGTGTGTGTGTGTGTGTGTGTATGTGTGTGTATGTGTTAGAGGAGATTAATGGGTTAACCAACTAATGAACAACACAACTACCCAATTAACGAGGTAACAAACTAAATCAAACAATCAATCTACTACCACTACTACTACTACTACTACTACTGCTACTACTATTACTACTACTACTATTATTACTACTACTACTACTACTACTACTACTACTACTATTATCACCACCACCACCACCATCACCATCAAGCGTCACTGATCTTTGTTTGTTTGTTTGTTTGTTTGTTTTTCACCCGAGAGTTTTGCATTATTCAAATTATTCAAAAACAAACATGATAACTCTCTCTCTCTCTCTCTCTCTCTCTCTCTCTCTCTCTCTCTCTCTCTCTCTCTCTCTCTCTCTCTCTCTCTCTCTCTCTCTCTCGTATATTTTTTCCTCCTCCTCCTCCCCCTCCTCTTACTCATCATCATCATCATCATCACCATCATCATGTCTGACCTTCTTCTCTTCCTCTTCCCTCCTTCTCCTCTTCTTCCTCCTCCTCCTCCTCCTCCCCTCCTCCTCCTCCTCCATGACCCTCCAGCTCTCCAGCTCTCACAGACATCTTCCTCTTCTTCCTTCTCCTTTCCTAAAATCAACTTCTTCCCTCCTCCTCCTCCTCCTCCTCCTCCTCCTCCTCCTCCTCCTCCTCCTCTACACTCTTCCTTCCGTTCCCTTTATTCACATGCACTCACTTCCCTCCTCCTCCTCCTTCTCCTTCTCCTCCTCCTCCTCCTCCTCGCCTCCTCCTCCTCCTCCTCCTCCTTGAAGCTCCGTCGAAGGAGAATAATTTGTATGTAAAACGGAGAAGGAAAACAGAGATGTGGTGGAGATGACCTGAGGAAGGAAGGAAGGAAAGAAGGAAGGAAGGAAGGAAGGAAGGAAGGAAGGAAGGAAGGAAGGAAGGAAGGAAGGAAGGAAGGAAGGAAGGAAGTGAAGAAACGAGGAAAAGAAGTAAAGAGAAAGAAATGACAAGAAACTGAGGAAGGAAGGAAGGAAGGAAGGAAACGAAGGGAATAACGAACGAAGGAAGAAAGGAAGGGAAAGAAAAGGGAAGGAAAAATGGAAAGTAAGGAAAAACAAGGAAAGGAGACGGAGGAGGGAAAGAAGAGGAATGGGAGGGGAGAAGAGGGAAAGAGGGGGAGGGAAGTTGGACTGGAAAAGGGGGAGAGAGAGAGAGAGAGAGAGAGAGAGAGAGAGAGAGAGAGAGAGAGAGAGAGAGAGAGAGAGAGAGAGAGAGAACACAACTCTGATAAAGTTAATTGTTTTACTTGCGCGTGACGTTATCTTGATGAGAGAGAGAGAGAGAGAGAGAGAGAGAGAGAGAGAGAGAGAGAGAGAGAGAGAGAGAGAGAGAGAGAGAGAGTAGATGGCTTGTCTCTTATTTTAGGGTCAAGTCTCTCTCTCTCTCTCTCTCTCTCTCTCTCTCTCTCTCTCTCTCTCTCTCTCTCTCTCTCTCTCTCTCTCTCTCTCTCTCAATTTTCAAAGGCTCGGTTCTCAAGACTGTTTTCTCTTGTTAATCACGTGGAAATCTTGTTAATCTGTCACTAGAACCGTAAAAACCTTGCAAACCCGTCACTGGAACCTTGAAAACCCGTGTCACTGGAACCTTGCAAACCCGTCACTGGAACCTTGAAAACCCGTGTCACTGGAACCTTGCAAACCGTGTCACTGGAACCTTGGAAAGCCGTGTCACTGGAACCTTGCAAACCCGTGTCACTTCATCTAGAGCCTTGCAAACCCGTGTCACTTCATCTAGAGCCTTGCAAACCCGTGTCACTTCATCTAGAGCCTTGCAAACCCGTGTCACTTCATCTAGAGCCTTGCAAACCCGTGTCACTTCATCTAGAGCCTTGGAAACCCGTGTCACTTCATCTAGAGCCTTGGGAAAGTAGCAGAGGGGGACGTGAGGCGCAGAAATGTTTCAAAATAGAGTTCCGTCAGTTACCGCAACCAAGACAGTAGTAATTTTGCAACCCCGGAAGGATATTGTGACAGCTTAGTAGGAGAGAGAGAGAGAGAGAGAGAGAGAGAGAGAGAGAGAGAGAGAGAGAGAGAGAGAGAGAGAGAGAGAGAGAGAGAGAGAGAGAGAGAGAGAGAATAAAAACTAGAATGAGAGAGGGAAAAAATAAGTGGAGGAGGAGGAGGAGGAGGAGGAGGAGGAGGAGGAGGAGGAGGAGGAGGAGGGTGAAAGAGCAGTGAAGGAAGGCAAGAGGGAAGGAAGCAATCAGGAAAGTGAAAAGTGGAGGAGGAGGAGGAGGAGGAGGCGATCAAGGGAGAGGCGCAAGAACAGAAGTAAACGCATCAGGAAAGAAAAAAAAACAATAACAAAAATAAGAAAAGAAAATCACAGTAACTCTCTCTCTCTCTCTCTCTCTCTCTCTCTCTCTCTCTCTCTCTCTCTCTCTCTCTCTCTCTCTCTCTCTCTCTCTCACATAGGGTTTCTGACCGTCATAGATTTATTCATTGGGACATGTGATGGATGACCGGTAGGAGGAGGAGGAGGAGGAGGAGGAGGAGGAGGAGGAGGAGGAGGAGGAGGAGGAGGAGGAGGAGGAGGAGGAGGAGGAGGAAGAGAAGTGTTAAATATGAATACTCATCTAACACTCATCCCCAACACACAAACAAACAAACAAACAAAAAACAAACAAAAAAAACAAAGCAAAAAATCCCCAATAAACAAACAAATAAACAAACAAACAAAAACAAAACAAAAAAAAAGAAAAGAAAAAAAAAGAAAAAAATCTCAGTATCGCAAAGGCCCCCCTCTGCCCCCCACCCTCCTACCCCCCACCCACCTCTGCCCTCCACCCCCTCTGCCTCCCCACCCCCCTGCCCCTCCAACAACAAAAAAATTACACAAAAGACCATAAAAAAAGAAAATAAACAAAAAAATGATATCATTCCGTGACTGTTTTGCATCTCTGGAATTCCAACATGGCGAAAACTTTGACAATATCTGTAAAGGGAGGGAGGGAGGGTAGAGGGAGGGAGGGGAGGGGAGGGGAGGGAAGGGGAGAGGAGGGAAGGGAAGGGGAGGGAAGGGAGAAGAGAGAGAGAAGGGAGAGAAAGGGAGAGAAAGGGTAGGAGGAAATAGGGGGAGAGAGAGAGAGAGAGAGAGAGAGAGAGAGAGAGAGAGAGAGAGAGAGAGAGAGAGAGAGAGAGAGAGAGAGAGAGAGAGAGAGAGAGAGAGAGAGAGAGAGATAAAGAAAATAGGCTGAAGAGATAAATGAAGAAGGGGAAGAAGAAGAAGAAGAAGAAGAAGAAGAAGAAGAAGAAGAAGAAGAAGAAGAAGAAGAAGAAGAGGAGGAAATGGAGATGGAAAAGAATTGAAAGGAGGAAAAAAAGAGAGAGAGAAGGAATGAACGAAAAGAAAACGGGTAACAGGGTGAGGAGAGATGACAGAGGGGAAAAAGGGAGAGAGAATGGAGGGGTGGAGGAAACGATAACAAGGAGATGGAGAAGGAGGGAGGTAGGAAAGGAGGGGAGAGTAAGAAAGGGAGGTAGTGAAATAGGGTAGGAAAAGAGATAAAAGGAAATAGAATGAAAGAAAGGAATGAAGGGAAGAAGGAAGGGAGGAGGAGGAGGAGGAGGGAGAATCTGGCAGAGAAGGAGGGAGAGGGAGGAGAAGAGGGGAGAAGGGAGAAAGAAATAAAGAGAAGAATGAGAAAAGAAAAAAAAACGCTACAATTTCCGTTTTTATTTAAATATTTACATTTTTTTCTTTATCATTCTGTTCTTTTATATTTACGTGGAGGAAAGGAAAGGGAGGAAAGGAGGAAAGTAGGGAGGAAAGAGAGGAAGAACTGGAGGAAAGGGAACGGAGAAGGGAGAGAAAAGTGGGAGAAAAGGAGAACTGGAGAGGAAGGGAGGAAGGCGTGGAGGGAAGGAGGGAGAGAACCGGAGGGAATGAGGAGGAAAGGGCTGGAGAGAAACGAGAGAGAGGGAGGGAGGGAATGTAGGTAGAGCTGGAGGAAAGGGAGGTGGGATAGAGAGGGGAGGGAAGGGAGAAGGTGGAGGGAAGGGAGGGACGGAGGACTGGAGGGAGGGTTTGTGTGTGTGTGTGTGTGTGTGTGTGTGTGTGTGTGTGTGTGTGTGTGTGTGTGTGTGTGTGTGAATGAAAGCAATGCGCCACTCTCTCTCTCTCTCTCTCTCTCTCTCTCTCTCTCTCTCTCTCTCTCTCTCTGTGTGTGTGTGTGTGTGTGTGTGTGTGTGTGTGTGTGTGTGTGTGTGTGTGTGTGTGTGTGTGTGTGTGTGTGTGTGTGTGTGTGTGTGTGTGTGTGTGTGTTCAGTTTGATTTATACTATTTTCCTCTTTTTCAATCTTTAATATCTAACCTTCAAATTCACTACAAATTTCTCCTTTTTTAATTTTATTTATTTATCTACTTATATATCTTATTTATTTATTTATTTATCTATTTATTTTACGTTGCCATGCTAAATTTGTTCTCCGTTCCTCTCACAGCTTCAAGAGACCAACAGTGCCCTTACAAATGCTGTCAATCTTTCGCAACCGTTAGAGACCTCTCATTTCTCTCACGCCATTTTAATTAAGAGTTCTTTCATCACTCTTGCAATGTCATAAACTTCTCACTCTCCGCTCCTTCACACTCTCCCTCACTCCCTCACACTACCACAAGTCACACACGCACGCATTCATTCCACCGCGCCTCCCACACTCCCCCTCTCCTTGCCTCTCACTCCCGCCTCTCCTACAGAAGGAACTATCGGGACGCGAGACCGTAGTACTTCGGAACATCTCGCACGCCTCCGCCGGCCGCTTCAAGTGTGAGGTGCTTGCTGACTACCCGAGCTTCGAGAAACACTCAGAAACAACGAGTATGAAGGTGATAGGTAAGTGTGCTGGCGTGTGCTGGCGTGTGGTGGCGTGTGAAGGCGTGTGATGGTTTGTGGTGGCTTGTGATGGCGTGTGGTGGCTTGTGGTGGAGTGTGGTGGCTTGTGGTAGCGTGTGGTGACTTGTGGTGACGTGTGGTGGCGTGTGGTGGCATGTGGTGGCTTGTGATGGCTTGTGATGGCGTGTGGTGGCGTGTGATGGCTTGTGGTAGTGTGTGATGGCTTGTGATGGCGTGTGATAGTGTGTGATAATG
>NC_087176.1:7552500-7562500 GCF_035594125.1 Scylla paramamosain
GTAGTAGTAGTAGTAGTAGTAGTAGTAGTAGTAGTGGTGGTGGTGGTGGTGGTGGTGGTGGTGGTTTAACAGTCCACAGTCGAAGTTATTGGGGTTCTCAAGGGTATTTTCATGTCACTCCTGTTCTCCCACCCTCCCCTCTCCTCTCCCCACACTGACCCACCCACTCCCCACTCCAATCTCTCCCTCTCTCACCACCCTGAAAAACATCATCTCCCATCTATTCCTCTCACCCCCTCTCCCTCCTCCTCCCCAGACGTGCCCACGCGGGAGCCCAAGGTGTCACTGAATCGCCTGCAGTGGTCCCCCGGGGAGGTCCTGAGGGCTAACTGCACTGCCCCACCCGTCAGGCCTCCCTCAGATCTCCACTGGTACATCAACGGCAAGAAGGTACGTGGTGGTGCTGGTATGGGGGGAGGGGCGGTAACAGTAGTAGTAGTAGTAGTAGTAGTAATAGGAAGGAGTATGCAAAGGAATACAAAGGAAGTCCAAATAGCAACAGGCTCTGAGGTCCTTACAAGGCTGTTTGGGTAACTATTGTACGCTAACTTAGTGGGAGAGGCATGATAGAGCAGAAGATGGCTGAAGGAGGAGGAGGAGGAGAAGGAGGAGGAGAGGGAGTAGTAGTAGTAGTAGTAGTGGCAAGGACTGTATGTGCTACCAGGGCGGTCCACTCCTTGGTGATCGCGAGAAGCCAGGTTAACCAAATACGCATTTCAGCAGCCCTCTCACGTGGCTTGGGAACCTGGAAATGATAAGTCGGGTTTTCAAGGGTTTCTCCTGTTAATAATGTAGAAATCTTGTTAATCTGTCACTAGAATCGTAAAAACACCCTTAAAAACCCGTGTCAGTTCAAGTACAACCACCACGTGTAGGCCTGATGGCTTCCTGCACTAACCCTTGTGTTCCTATGACGGTGCTGTCAACATACACAAGAACAGTATGGCTTTTTTTTCCCCCTCTAGACACCCTGATTTTAAATTAATACACGCGTCAGTACCCTCCCCCACTACACACACAACAGACTCAGTGCGATTCCCACCATGGTGCGAGCCATCAATCAATAGTATTTCCCTCCTAGATTAGACTTACCTTTAGGATTAATGTTAAGTTTTTCCCCATACCCTATGTACATTTTCAGTTTGTCAACTGCCTAAATACTAAACCGTTTATTATTATTGTTATTATTATTATTTGTTTATTTCCCACGAGTCACAACACACTGCAGGCTGGGTCCTCGCGTCCACCCCCCACTCCTCGTCCTAGGCTGTGTTAAACGCGAGAACAACACCAGCACGACACAGTGGTTTGCTTGTTTCCTGATGTACCACCACCACCACCACCACCACCACCGCTACTACTACTACTACTACTACTACTACTACTACTACTACTACTGTTAATATTGCCACTAACATCATCACAAATACTGCCACTGTCACCATCATCATACCACTACTATTACTACTACTATCTTCACCACTACTAATACAACCACCACTATCATTACTATTACTACTACCACCCGTACAAATACCACACACCGCAACGCACACGCCTACAACGCCCACTTCCGCAACACACGCCCACACACCACCCAACGCCCAACTCACAGCAAAACACGTACCCGCCCATACCAGCTATTTAACCCCACGCCCACACTCAAATGCGCCCAAACAACCACACTGACGCCCTCACGCCCACCCACAGGTGTCCGAGCAGAAGGTGCGCACCATGGTGACGAAGGAACGGCCGGAGAGCAGGATGGGCGTGGATGGCGGCGCGGGGGTGGCGGGGAGCGGGCGGCAGCAAGAGGTGCCGCTGGAGGAGGAGCAGCTGAGTCGCACCTCGCAGCTCACTCTGGCGCTCAAGGCAGAACACTTCACGGCGGGCGGCCAGGCCACTCTGTCCTGCGAGGCGACTTTCTCCGGAATGTACAGCAGGTGTGTGTGTGTGTGTGTGTGTGTGTGTGTGTGTGTGTGTGTGTGTGTGTGTGTGTGTGTGTGTGTGTGTGTGTGTGTGTGTGTGTGTGTGTGTGTGTGTGTGTGTGTGTGTGTGTACCAAACACATAACATTCACAGCATCACATTCTCAAACACTCTAGAAGGAATCAGTCCATTCATGTGAAACAAGCAAAGGGGCGATGCAGAAGCCAATACTAACATTGAGATGTAAGAATCTCTCTCTCTCTCTCTCTCTCTCTCTCTCTCTCTCTCTCTCTCTCTCTCTCTCTCTCTCTCTCTCTCTCTCTCTCTCTCTCTCTCAGTAACTCTCCCCCTTCCCCGCAGGGTGACCAAGATGCACTTGGCCCTCCCAGGCTACAAGACGGCGGCGCCCTCACAGAAGCTGTTCGGCGGCGGGGCTCCCATGGCTGCAGGCGGCGGCGTAGAGGGCGCCGCCCTTCTGCTGGGGGTGCTGCTGTTGCTGCAGGTGTTGTAGGGGGCGCTGCGTCGAGGCTCGCCGCGCCGCCGAGGAAGGCTGCGGGGCGGCCACGCTGTGTGTCGACGCCCGTTTTGATAACAAAGTGAACCATGCCGCGCCGCGCCGCGCGTGTGGAGACAGACAGCTGCCTGCGGACGTGGCGGCAGCAGGCAGGCCAGGCGCCATGGCAGGCAGCTGGTGCAGGCCGTACAGCCTGTACAGCCTGGCCTGGGGCGGCCGCCTGTCCCGCAGCCGCGTGTACTGTAAATAGTCACTCACCATACGGAGTTTCGCTGCCTATGGATTGAATTCAGGGTCCTAGCATGTAAGGAACTACTAACAAACACACTAGCCTGGTAGAGTCTCTATATTGGCCCCATGAATGTACAGTACTTATACCGAGGTCACCCCTCACCTCGCCACGTCACCCCGCCATCCCCATCACCCGTAGCTCATCACTATACTCAATGGGACGTAACTGTATCGTCGTAGCGCTAAGTCGATGGGACGTAGAGCTTAAGATGAAAGACTAAGTGTAGCTCCCCTGCTGAGCGCGGCGCGTGTGGGCGGCCACGCGGCGGGCGTCGCGAGGCCTCGCTCATGCCTCCCTCACTAACGGGCGCCCCTCCTCCCTGACACCCCGCGTCTCACCGCCTCCTACCGCCACGGGGCAGCAGCAGCCCACCACCCTCGTCTGCCGCGGGGCGCCCCGTGTGGCCTGCCACTTGCTGGCAGCACCCCGCGCTGTGCCAGTGCCGCGTCAGATGCCCCGTGGCGGGGTGCCCCGTGGCCTGTGCGGCAACAGGCGCGTCACGAGCCACGCCACGTGAGGGAGGAGCCACCCAGCGTCACACGCCCTGACTGGCAGCGCCCAGCGACGCCCCTCCCCCCATGCAGCGCGTGTCGCCGCCCACACCCGCGCTCTCAGGTAATCCTGGGCGGCTCCCGGGCGCTGACGCTCCGGGGAGCCTCTAGAGCCCACGCCCACACCCTGAGGGAGGGTCCCGCGCCCCGGGTGCCCACGCCCATGCACTTCACTACCGCCCGTTACAAGCGTCTTCCTTCAATATCACAAACGTGTTTTTATTTTTACGTAACATTTTGACACAGAGCTTAGAGAGTGAGCCCAGCGTGGCGCGGCGGTAAGCCCCGGGCGACGGGACGCCCGCACGCCCGCCCCTCCCCCCGGCCAGCCGCCGCCCCGCCCAGGCCGGCCAGCCTGGCGCCGCGGCCGCACGCCGGGCGACGCTCAACCTGACGATTCCCTCGAGTCCCTCCGCGCGAGGCGACGCGACCTGTGATGCCGAAACACGGAGCCAGACCCGCCCCACCACGCCCCCACCCGCGTCCGCCCGCCCGCCCGCCTGCCTGCACACCGGCTGGCTGACCACCCTGTATTTTGTAGCGAAGTGTGTGTGTGTGTGTGTGTGTGTGTGTGTGTGTGTGTGTGTGTGTGTGTGCATGAGAGAGAGAGAGAGAGAGAGAGAGAGAGAGAGAGAGAGAGAGAGAGAGAGAGAGAGAGAGAGAGAGAGAGAGAGAGAGAGAGAGAGAGGAGCACCACTCAGCGGAGCAGCAGCAGCAGCACAGCAGTGCGTGGCGAGCCGTGCAGGGCGAGGCTGCGAGATGGAGTGGGGGGCGCGGCGCCCTGCGCGCCCCTGGAGCAAAGCAGGAGCTGGGAGGCGGTGAAATCAGCCTAGCGCCGCCACCACTACCACCACCACGCCCGGGGACACCAACCACACCTGGCGCCACACACACACACACACACACACACACACACACACACACACACACACACACACACATGCCCACCCGGCCACGCCCTGCTGCAGAATGCTTCTGGACGCGTCATCAGAAGCAAGATGACTGGAAGCATGAGCACCACCTGGGGGCAGTGCCAATGCAGTGCCAAAGCGGTGCCAAAGCGGTGCCAAAGCGGCGCCAAAGCAGTGCCAAAGCGGTGCCACGTGGAGGAAGGAGGGACAGAAGGTAGAGGGCCGCGTGAGGGAGGCGAGGCGGCGGCACTATCCCAGCTGGCACCAGTGAGGGCGTGCCACTCACCAAGGGAGTGGCTATGGCGGGCGCCGTGCCTCTCAAAGGGCGTGGTGGCAAGCAGGAGTCTCCCGCCCTCGCAGCCGCCATGACACAGTGGAGTAGACGGTAGGGAAACACACACACACACACACACACACACACACACACACACACACACACACACACACACACACACACACACACACACACCGTATTTTGTACAAACGCCAAAATAAAGGCTGTTCGAGGGCTTTCTGATTTTTCTTGACCTTGTGGTGTTGTTGTGGTGTTGTGGCGTGGTGTTGTTGTGGTGTTGTAGCGTGGTGTTGTTGTGTGGTGTTGTGGCGTTGTGGTATGGTTGTGGTGTTGTGGTATGGTTGTGATGTTGTGGTATGGTTGTGGTGTTGTGGCGTGGTGTTGTTGTGGTGTGGCGTGGTGTTGTGGTGTGGCGTGGTGTTGTTGTGGTGTGGCGTGGTGTTGTGGTGGTGTGATGATGTTGTTGTGGTGTGGCGTGGTGTTGTGGTGTTGTGGCATGTTGTTGTGGTGTGGCGTGGTGTTGTGGTGGTGTGATGGTGTTGTTGTGGCGTGGTCAGTTAACATTTGATTACGAAGGAGGTAACATTCAAAGTACATTGATTTTAAACAACGTAACATTAAAATTACACTGATAGCAAATTACGTAAGACTGCTCTCGATTACAAACGAAACGGCACTTACATTACACTGAATTACAAACAAACCGGCGCTTAGATTACACCTGAATGCAAACAAACCGGCACTTGAATTACACTTCATTACAAGCAAAACGCCACTTGAATTACACTCGATTACAAACAAACCGCCACTTGAATTACACTCGATTACAAACAAAACGCCACTTGAATTACACTCGATTACAAACAAAACGCTACTTGAATTACACTCAATTACAAACAAAACGCCACTTGAATTACACTCATTACAAGCAAACCGGCACTTGAATTACACTCGATTACAAACAAACCGCCACTTGAATTACACTCGATTACAAACAAACCGGCACTTGAATTACACTTCATTACAAACAAACCGGCACTTGAATTACACTCGATTACAAACAAACCGGCACTTGAATTACACTTCATTACAAACAAACCGGCACTTGAATTACACTTCATTACAAACAAACCGGCACTTGAATTACACTCGATTACAAACAAACCGGCACTTGAATTACACTCGATTACAAACAAACCGGCACTTGAATTACACTTCATTACAAACAAAACCACTTGAATTACACTCATTACAAACAAAACGCCACTTGAATTACACTCGATTACAAACAAAATGCCACTTGAATTACACTCGATTACAAACAAGCCGGCACTTGAATTACACTTCATTACAAACAAACCGGCACTTGAATTACACTTCATTACAAACAAACCGGCACTTGAATTACACTCGATTACAAACAAACCGGCACTTGAATTACACTTCATTACAAACAAACCGGCACTTGAATTACACTCGATTACAAACAAAACGCCACTTGAATTACACTCGATTACAAACAAAACGCCACTTGAATTACACTCGATTACAAACAAAATGCCACTTGAATTACACCTGATTGCAAACAAACCGGCACAGATTACACTTCATTGCAAACAGAACGCCACTTGAATTACACCTGAATGCAAACAAAACGCCAGTTGAATTACACTCCATTACAAACAAACACCACTTGAATTACACTTCATTACAAACAAAACGCTACTTGAATTACACTCGATTACAAACAAACCGGCACTTGAATTACACTCGATTACAAACAAACCGGCACTTGAATTACACTCGATTACAAACAAACCGGCACTTGAATTACACTCGATTACAAACAAAACGCCACTTGAATTACACTCGATTACAAACAAACCGGCACTTGAATTACACTCGATTACAAACAAAACGCCACTTGAATTACACTCGATTACAAACAAACCGGCACTTGAATTACACTCGATTACAAACAAACCGGCACTTGAATTACACTCGATTACAAACAAAACGCCACTTGAATTACACTCGATTACAAACAAACCGGCACTTGAATTACACTCGATTACAAACAAACCGGCACTTGAATTACACTCGATTACAAACAAACCGGCACTTGAATTACACTCGATTACAAACAAAACCACTTGAATTACACTCATTACAAACAAAACGCCACTTGAATTACACTCGATTACAAACAAAACCACTTGAATTACACTCATTACAAACAAAATGCCACTTGAATTACACTCGATTACAAACAAACCGGCACTTGAATTACACTCGATTACAAACAAAACGCCACTTGAATTACACTCGATTACAAACAAACCGGCACTTGAATTACACTTGATTACAAACAAACCGGCACTTGAATTACACTCGATTACAAACAAACCGGCACTTGAATTACACTCGATTACAAACAAAACGCCACTTGAATTACACTCGATTACAAAGAAACCGGCGATTAGATTACACTCGATTACAAACAAACCGGCACTTGAATTACACTCGATTACAAACAAACCGGCACTTGAATTACACTCGATTACAAACAAAACGTCACTTGAATTACACTCGATTACAAACGAAACGTCACTTGAATTACACTCGATTACAAACAAAACGTCACTTGAATTACACTCGATTACAAACAAGATTACTTACTTAGGATTACAAAACATGATTAGGCCGCATTGAAAACGTGGTTCTTTGGAATTTGGAACACGATTACTTAAAGATTATATAAAGGATTAGAAAGGATTACATACAAGATTACATACAAGTAACACATTTCACGAGATTGCAGCGAAGGAATGAAAGTAATAAGGGAGATAATTACTACTACTACTACTACTACTACTACTACTACTACTACTACTACTACTACTACTACTATTACTAATACTACGATTACTATTACAAAAGAACAACAACAACAACAATTACTCCTCCTCCTCCTCCTCCTACTACTACTACTACTACAATTACTACTACTACTACTACTACTACTACTATTGCTACTACTACTACTATTACTAATACTACGATTACTATTACAAAACAACAACAACAACAATTACTCCTCATCCTCCTCCTACTACTACTACTACTACTACTACTACTACTACTACTACTACTACTACTATTACTACTACTACTACTACTATTACTACTACTATCTCATCCATCACTTTTTTAACAATAGCGATAAGTAAGCTTTTAATGTTGGCAGCGAGATCTCTTCCTCCTCCTCCTCCCCTCCCTCCTTCACTCTTTAAAAGCTCTCTCTCTCTCTCTCTCTCTCTCTCTCTCTCTCTCTCTCTCTCTCTCTCTCTCTCTCTCTCTGTTTATTTCTTCATGATTAAATTATTATTATTATTATTATTATTATTATTATTATTATTATTATTATTATTATTATTATTATTAAGCTCTTTCGTTCTTACTTTTCTTCCCTTTTCTTCATCTATTCCTCTTTCGCTTCTCTCTTCCCTCCTTCTTTTCCTCCTTTATTTCTTTCCATTCATCCATTCTCCTCTTCCTCCTCTTCCTCTTTATTTTCCTTCTCTTCTCCCTTTCTCCTTTCTCTTCTCTCTCTCTCTTCCCTTTTCGTTTTCTTCCTTCTTTTCTCTTTTCCATTCTCCTCCTTCTCCTTCTTCTTCCCTTTCTCCTCTTCTCTTCTTCCTCCTCCTCCTCTTTACTTTTCTTCTCTTCTTCCCTTTCTCCTCTTCTCTTCTTCCTCCTCCTCCTCTTTACTTTTCTTCTCTTCTTCCTTTCTTTTCCTTCTCTCTTTTTCCTTTTCGTTTTCTTCCTTCTTTTCTCTTTTCCATTCTCCTCCTCCTCTTCCTCCTCCCCTTTCTCCTCTTCTCTTCCTCCTCCTCTTTCTTCCTTCCCCTCTTTTCTTCTCTCTTCTCCTCATTCCTTCATTTCTTCCCCCTATTCTTCCCCTTTTCTTCCTTCTGTCCTCCCCAAAACTTCTCTCCCTCTCTTCCCTTCTCTCTTCCTCCCATTTCTCTCTCCTTCCCCATTTCTCTCCCCATTTTTTTTTTCTATTTCCTTAACAGTATTTTTTTTTATTGTTGTTGTTGTTGGTGGTGGTGGTGCAGAGAGAGAGAGAGAGAGAGAGAGAGAGAGAGAGAGAGAGAGAGAGAGAGAGAGAGAGAGAGAGAGAGAGTGCCATAAAGTCGCGCCATTAACACCTGTAATGTTGTTTTCTCTCCGTGTTTTACCTCAACAATGGCTACTCTCTCTCTCTCTCTCTCTCTCTCTCTCTCTCTCTCTCTCTCTCTCTCTCTCTCTCTCTGCACCACCATCACCATCACCACCAACAACAACAATAGCAACAACAAAATATAAAAAAAAATCATTAACATTCTTAATAAAAAAGAATGAAGAGATGAAAAAAAAAACGAAAAAAAAACAAAAAACGGAAACACACTTACCGCTTCCTCTTTCTCTCCTCCACACTCTTTGGCTTTGCTCTGGGGCGTCAGCTGGTGCCTACAACCTTCACGTGCAAGTGTGAGTCCTTTCCAGGGTAATCCAAGGCCGTGGGGAAGCACAATACGAAAAAAAAAAAGAACAATCCAACGACCTGACAATCCTACCTACGTGACTACTGTAAGGCTGGGCGGGACGAGGTGTAGTGTAATCAAGGGAGGCATTTGAGGAAATACATAATTAAGACTTCATTCGGAAATAATGATGTTAGAAAATGATGTAATAGATTTTTATAGCATATATTTCTTATGTTTTTACTCGTAAAGTTGTTAAAATATGATCAGTAAATAATAAATATTCTAGCAGATGCTTCTTTTTTCCCGCCATTTCCGTTGGCCGGGGCGGGGAAGCATTTGGTAGATACAATAAAAGTTATTATTTGTTTTACCAGTGTTTTAAGCAAAGATTTTAGAATTTTCACAACAAAAAAATAGTTATGTAATTTTTGGGGGATTTTATTATAGTTAAAACATTCCTTACTGAAGTTTTGCTAAATGTGGCTATTTTGTACACAAGAAAACGAAATATGACACACACTATAAAACAGCTCCACAATGAACAAAAAATAACAAGAAATTCTACGATAGAAAAAAAAACTCATGCCGATTTAATCACACAGCCATTAAACTCAAAATAACAAATAAAAATAAATACCAAATGCTTCCATCCTCTTCCCTCATTTTCTAATATGGCTGAGTGACGTGAAACCCTCGTAAATTGATACTTTTTTCTCTCGTGGTGCTTTGGGCAGAACTTGTTAAGCTTCCTACTAAACCAGGAGGCGTGAGACACCAGCAGGCACCAGCAGGCATCAAGCAACGACCCCTAAGTGACCTGGTGAGTTAAAAGAGGCGTGGTGAGACTGGGGTGGTCACTGACGAAGGAGAAAACCGGAATTCGTATCCGTAATGTTTGTAATAATTTGACTAAGCTAATTTAAGATGTTATTCACGTGACTTTTGCTTATTTTAGGTTAATTTAGGCCGGCTTAGGC
>NC_087176.1:7572500-7575000 GCF_035594125.1 Scylla paramamosain
GTGGGCGTAGGTGTCTTCTATTACGCCACATCACGCGACCGCTGCCCATCTTGATGAGGTAGTCTCTCCTTCGCCCAACAGCCACGATGACACCCAGGCGATCCCAGAGGCCTGTCGTGTGATCTTGAACGTCGACGTGGCCACCGAGGTGCAGGAGAGGAAGAGTACGGGCGGACGCGTCGTGGCGAAGTTTCGCTTTCTTCCTCAGTCGCTCTGCCTTGGCGTCGCACTCATCAGCAGCGCGCTGCCACTGCTGAGCGTATGAGCGATGATGAGCCGGGACACAGGACCTCATAGGATGACCGAAGAGGACTTGTGCTGGTGATCGCCCTTCCGCCCTCGGAGTGTTGCGCAGTTCCAGCAACCCGCGAGCGAACGCATCCTCGTCCAGGTGTCCCTGCTGTGTGGTCGTGAGGATCAGCTTCTTCACGGACTTGACCGCTGCCTCGGCGTGACCATTGGAGCGTGGATAATGAGGTGAAGATACACGATGCTCCACCCCCCATCGAGCCAGGAAGCGCCGTACCGATGAAGAAGTGAACTGCGGTCCACCGTCAGTCCTCAGGAGAACAGGCACGCCCGTGTCGGCGAACACACCCCGAAGGACACGAACGAGCTGATCAGCCGATGCTGGACGTGAGCATGCAGACACGTGAGGCCACCCAGACAAGCGATCTACATACACGAGGTATGTACGGCCTGCTGCGTGGAAGTAGTCTGCAGAAACTGACTCAAACACCCTGCTGGGTGTGTCCGTGTCCTGCCAGAGAGGTTCGTTGGCTTGGCTTGGTAGGAGTGGACGGCATAGTGAGCATCCAGAAACGACGTTCTCAACGTCTCTGTCCATACCAGGCCAGTACACCGTTTGTCGGGCCCGTCGCTTGGTGCGCTCCATCCCCTGATGACTGTCATGGAGTCGCTCTAGTGTTTCTCGGCGGAGGCTGTGAGGAATAAGAAGCCTCGGCCCGTAAACCACCAGGTCGTCGTCTACGGCCAGCAGACTGCGCACCGGCCAGTACGTACGCAAGCGGTGATCGAGGTCGTGGCAATGATCAGGGAAGCCCTCGATGATGACGTTCTTGAGCAAGCAGTACTCCCCGTCTCTTGCTGCTGCGGCACGTACCATTTCCACAGTCTGATCCTGGAGTGGTGCTAAGCGGACGCCGTCCTCATTGGTGGCAGATAACGCTGAGATGACCGCTGAGTGGAGAGGGTCGAGGTCACCAGAAGTAGCAGCATCCTCTTCCTCCACTGGGTCCTGTACTGGAGCACGTGAGAGGGCGTCGGGCACACAGTGTGTCGATCCCTTTTGCCAGCTTGCTGTGAAAGAATACTGAGCAAGCTTCTCCCTCATGCGCTGCAGCCGCAGGTTCTCTATTTCTCCCAACAACTTGCTATTGAGGAGAGGTATCAGCGGGCGGTGGTCGAGCACTAGATCGAAGTGAGGAGTCCTTTCAGGTAGGTGCCACATTTCCTGACTGCCCAGACGATTGCAGCCATTTCCAACTCTATTACTGCATAGCGGCTCTCTGTGTCTGTAACAAATCTTGACCCGCATTGCACCATCTTCCACTGGTCACTGTGCTTCTGCAGGAGAACGAATCCAAATCCGTGCATCCTTGAGGCGTCAGTCTGTAGCATCGTTGGTAATGATGGGTCGAAGTATGCCAAGACAGGTGGGCTGACGAGACACTGTTTCACCTTCTCAAACGCCTCTTCATGGTTAGGAGACCAGCACCAACTGTTCTTCGGGCGTAAGAGATCTCTGAGGGGTTGTGCAGCTGCAGCCACAGCAGGAGAAAAGCTTCCAAGCTGGTTTGTAAGACCCATGAATGATCGTAAGTCGGTGATGTGCTGTGGTCGTGGGAAGTCAGAGATTGCCTTAACTTTCTTTGAGTCTGTCGTGTAGCCTTGTCCAGAAACAGAGTAACCACAGTAATCTACCACTCTTTCCGCGAATGTAAACTTCTGTGGGTTGAGAGTGATGCCGTGCTGGTCACACCGCCGCACAATCTGAATGACATGGGCTAAGTGCGCACTGTAGGTGGAGTCATAGGCCAGGATGTCGTCCACGATCTTGATGGTGTTAGGTATGTCGCCGAGAGCTTGGTCTCCTCGACGGTTATACTGTCTCCAGGCGAGGCGAGACCCATAACCGCTCGCCGAAACTTGTACCGACCCCAAGGTGTTATGAAGCAGGTTAAATCCTGGTCTTCTTCTCTAATGGGGACTTGAAAATACCCCATCTTGGCATCAAGAGTGGTGAACCAAACTGCTCGGTCCCGATCGAGGCGATGGCGTCATGAGGTGAGCGCACTGGATACACGGGCCTCTTCACGTAACGGTTGAGTCGTGTCAGGTCAACACACAGCCTTACACCAGATGTCTTTTTTGGGACAGGCACGATGGGGTGGCACCATGCCGTAGGGTAGTCCACACTCTCGATGATTCCCTTGTTAAGCAGCTCTTCCAACTGGCTCTTAATTTCTTCACGCCAATT
>NC_087176.1:7582500-7590000 GCF_035594125.1 Scylla paramamosain
AAGAAAAAAGGACACCAAAGGAAGAGGAAGCAACATGGAATGTGTGTGGTTGTTAGCTAGTTGTGTGAACGAGTGAATGAGCGAGACTTGTGTGAGGCATGAATACGTGTATGAGTGAACGAGCTAGGCTTCAGTCATAAGTGTTAAGTGGAAGTGCGCGGCCTGGCGCCGAGAGATCACCTACCTCCAGCCTTCTGTTCACACCTTCTGTGAATAAACACCTGCACTGTTACCTGCGTTTCCTGTGCCCCTGCTGGTCAAGAGTCGAACATGGCGCAGTGAGTAGGATCAGGACAAGGCTGCAGTGGGTACGGCGCAGAATGGAGAAGCAGTTGGAGGCGCTGGCTGCCCTGCTAGCGCGACAGTCGGAGCAGAGTCAGGCTCTGCTAGCGCGACAGTCGGAGCAGAGTCAGGCTCGCGAGGAGCGTTTAACCCAGCTGCTGGAGAGAGTGGGGACACAAGCTCCCAGTCGCACCACGGCGAGCAATGAAGGCGAAACCACAGCCCGCAGCACGTCTACCCAGGGCGCGAGGTTCCCGACGTCCGCCACCATCATTCCTCACTTAACGGCGTCAGCATCTTTACGTGAGTTCGACACGTGGCGCCATAAGTTTGAAGGATACGTAACCCTCGCCAGGATAGACTGTCTCTCCCTGGCTGAGCAGAGGGCGGCACTCGCTGCTGTCCTAGACGACGAGTGGACCCGTACACTTCGCTACGGGATAAGCTTACCGAGAGACGCGGAGTTAAGAACCATCCTCGATGCAATGTGTGAGTACCTGCGAAGCCAGCGCAACATCATCATGGATAGAAGAGACTTCTACTCCCGCGTGCAAGAAACGCAAGAAGGTTTTGACGACTTTTTATGTGCTGTAAAGGAAATCGCCAATTTCTGTGACTTTTGCGACCAGTGCATAAACCATCAGCTGCGTGACAGAATTGTCGTTGGGACACGAGACGAAGTGGCTCTGAAACGCATGCTGGAAAACAAGAAACTCACCCTTGAAAACGCCATAGATATTTGCAGAGCATCGGAGAGCGCTAACCAGTGTAGTGCAGTACTAAGGGGCGGCTCTCACTCTTCGAGCCATGGTGTGAACGCTGTCTCGAACTACAGGAAGGGCAGTTTCGGGCTCAAGCCCCACGGGCTGTTATCGTTGTGGCAAAAATTGTCGCAGTGACAAAAGGGGATGCCAGGCAATAGATAAAGTGTGTCGTAACTGCGGGAAAAGAGGGCATTTTGCGAGTGTATGTCAGCAGACAGTGAGGAAACGACGAGGAGCTTCGAGGAGTTCCTCAACTGTCTCTCCTCATCGCGGTGCAGGCCCGAGGCGGGGAGCCAGTGCCAGTGTATACCAGCTCTTATCAGGCGTATACACAAAGACGGTGACGGCACGACCTGCGCCCCAGGTGCTCATTACCGCCACACATCCCGCTGGAAGAGACAAGATTACGTGGACTCCTGACTCTGGGGCCGAAACGACCGTTATTGGCCTCGACACGGCAACACTCCTTGGAATCCCGCCCTCCAGCTTGGCGCCCGCTGATGGTGATGGACTTTATGCTGCCGGTAATCACCCCCTCACCTGTGTAGGAACTTTCTCGTCGCACTTGCAACTGGGCGACAGGGAAGCTGAGACTGTTGTGAGCGTGGTGAAGGAGGTGAAGGGGCGCTGCTTAGCTGGTACGATTCCATCGCTCTCGGAATCCTCCCCGAAGATTTTCCGGCTCAAATCCGACCGCTACGCAGGGAAGAACAGCACACCGGCAACAGCTCCATCAAGTACCCGACCGCCTCGCAGCCACCTCTATCTACGCCCACAGAAGTGATCAGCTGGCCTCATTCCTACGACCCAACGCCACAGCAGCGTGCGGGCACGCTGCTGCTGTGATCAAGGCCTTTCCCAGCGTCTTCGAAGCAAAGGAAGGTTTACGTGCAATGGCTGGTGGATCCATGGCCATCGAGTTGACAGACGACGCTCGACCCTTCGCCGTAACAGCATCTCGTACAATCCCTTACAATTGGCGTGAAGAAATTAAGAGCCAGTTGGAAGAGCTGCTTAACAAGGGAATCATCGAGAGTGTGGACTACCCTACGGCATGGTGCCACCCCATCGTGCCTGTCCCAAAAAGACATCTGGTGTAAGGCTGTGTGTTGACCTGACACGACTCAACCGTTACGTGAAGAGGCCCGTGTATCCAGTGCGCTCACCTCATGACGCCATCGCCTCGATCGGGACCGGAGCAGTTTGGTTCACCACTCTTGATGCCAAGATGGGGTATTTTCAAGTCCCCATTAGAGAAGAAGACCAGGATTTAACCTGCTTCATAACACCTTGGGGTCGGTACAAGTTTCGGCGAGCGGTTATGGGTCTCGTCTCGTCTGGAGACGAGTATAACCGTCGAGGAGACCAAGCTCTCGGCGACATACCTAACACCATCAAGATCGTGGACGACATCCTGGCCTATGACTCCACCTACAGTGCGCACTTAGCCCATGTCATTCAGATTGTGCGGCGGTGTGACCAGCACGGCATCACTCTCAACCCACAGAAGTTTACATTCGCGGAAAGAGTGGTAGATTACTGTGGTTACTCTGTTTCTGGACAAGGCTACACGACAGACTCAAAGAAAGTTAAGGCAATCTCTGACTTCCCACGACCACAGCACATCACCGACTTACGATCATTCATGGGTCTTACCAAACCAGCTTGGAAGCTTTTCTCCTGCTGTGGCTGCAGCTGCACAACCCCTCAGAGATCTCTTACGCCCGAAGAACAGTTGGTGCTGGTCTCCTAACCATGAAGAGGCGTTTGAGAAGGTGAAACAGTGTCTCGTCAGCCCACCTGTCTTGGCATACTTCGACCCATCATTACCAACGATGCTACAGACTGACGCCTCAAGGATGCACGGTTTTGGATTCGTTCTCCTGCAGAAGCACAGTGACCAGTGGAAGATGGTGCAATGCGGGTCAAGATTTGTTACAGACACAGAGAGCCGCTATGCAGTAATAGAGTTGGAAATGGCTGCAATCGTCTGGGCAGTCAGGAAATGTGGCACCTACCTGAAAGGACTCCCTCACTTCGATCTAGTGCTCGACCACCGCCCGCTGATACCTCTCCTCAATAGCAAGTTGTTGGGAGAAATAGAGAACCTGCGGCTGCAGCGCATGAGGGAGAAGCTTGCTCAGTATTCTTTCACAGCAAGCTGGCAAAAGGGATCGACACACTGTGTGCCCGACGCCCTCTCACGTGCTCCAGTACAGGACCCAGTGGAGGAAGAGGATGCTGCTACTTCTGGTGACCTCGACCCTCTCCACTCAGCGGTCATCTCAGCGTTATCTGCCACCAATGAGGACGGCGTCCGCTTAGCACCACTCCAGGATCAGACTGTGGAAATGGTACGTGCCGCAGCAGCAAGAGACGGGGAGTACTGCTTGCTCAAGAACGTCATCATCGAGGGCTTCCCTGATCATTGCCACGACCTCGATCACCGCTTGCGTACGTACTGGCCGGTGCGCAGTCTGCTGGCCGTAGACGACGACCTGGTGGTTTACGGGCCGAGGCTTCTTATTCCTCACAGCCTCCGCCGAGAAACACTAGAGCGACTCCATGACAGTCATCAGGGGATGGAGCGCACCAAGCGACGGGCCCGACAAACGGTGTACTGGCCTGGTATGGACAGAGACGTTGAGAACGTCGTTTCTGGATGCTCACTATGCCGTCCACTCCTACCAAGCCAAGCCAACGAACCTCTCTGGCAGGACACGGACACACCCAGCAGGGTGTTTGAGTCAGTTTCTGCAGACTACTTCCACGCAGCAGGCCGTACATACCTCGTGTATGTAGATCGCTTGTCTGGGTGGCCTCACGTGTCTGCATGCTCACGTCCAGCATCGGCTGATCAGCTCGTTCGTGTCCTTCGGGGTGTGTTCGCCGACACGGGCGTGCCTGTTCTCCTGAGGACTGACGGTGGACCGCAGTTCACTTCTTCATCGGTACGGCGCTTCCTGGCTCGATGGGGGTGGAGCATCGTGTATCTTCACCTCATTATCCACGCTCCAATGGTCACGCCGAGGCAGCGGTCAAGTCCGTGAAGAAGCTGATCCTCACGACCACACAGCAGGGACACCTGGACGAGGATGCGTTCGCTCGCGGGTTGCTGGAACTGCGCAACACTCCGAGGGCGGAAGGGCGATCACCAGCACAAGTCCTCTTCGGTCATCCTATGAGGTCCTGTGTCCCGGCTCATCATCGCTCATACGCTCAGCAGTGGCAGCGCGCTGCTGATGAGTGCGACGCCAAGGCAGAGCGACTGAGGAAGAAAGCGAAACTTCGCCACGACGCGTCCGCCCGTACTCTTCCTCTCCTGCACCTCGGTGGCCACGTCGACGTTCAAGATCACACGACAGGCCTCTGGGATCGCCTGGGTGTCATCGTGGCTGTTGGGCGAAGGAGAGACTACCTCATCAAGATGGGCAGCGGTCGCGTGATGTGGCGTAATAGAAGACACCTACGCCCACATAGACCTCTTGCTCCCCTTCCTGTCGAGCAGCACACCGCTCATGGCGGTGCAGCGCTTCAGCATCAGGGTCACGAGGAACACCACCATCCCGGCAGCCCGGAGCATCAGGGTAACGGGGTACACCGTGGCCGAGAGCAACCAGAGCGTCGAAGCAGCCGACAGCGTAGGGAGCCGAGACGACTGCAGGTGCGGTGGCACCGTAGCACCTACGATTAGTCGTACGTGTTCATTGTACGCTGTGTTTGTTTTGTGTATATGTACCGTGTTTTCTGTACTTCAATCATTGTAACTTTGTTTCATGTGTTACGGTAGCCATAACAAAGATAAGGAATCTTCCTTATGTCTCGGGGGAGGTGTGTGGTTGTTAGCTAGTTGTGTGAACGAGTGAATGAGCGAGACTTGTGTGAGGCATGAATACGTGTATGAGTGAACGAGCTAGGCTTCAGTCATAAGTGTTAAGTGGAAGTGCGCGGCCTGGCGCCGAGAGATCACCTACCTCCAGCCTTCTGTTCACACCTTCTGTGAATAAACACCTGCACTGTTACCTGCGTTTCCTGTGCCCCTGCTGGTCAAGAGTCGAACAGAATGGAAGAGAGAGAGAGAGAGAGAGAGAGAGAGAGAGAGAGAGAGAGAGAGAGAGAGAGAGAGAGAGAGAGAGAGAGAGTGTTATTGATGGTGCTGGCTGCTTGACATATTAATTGATTGACTGTTAATTAATATTCCTGTCACTGGAGGGGGGTAGGAGGAGGAGGAGGAGGAGGAGGAGGAAGCAAATATATGACCAGTGTATAGATGTTAAAGGAAGAACGAGGAGGAGGAGGAGGAGGAAGAGAAGGAGGAGGAGGAGGAGGAGGAGGAGGAGGAGGAGGAGGAAGAAGAAGGAAAACATTACCAGTGTATAGACATTAAAGGAGGAACGAGGAGGAAGGAAGGAACGAGGAGGAGGAGGAATACAAAAGGAAAACAAAGGAAAGCCAAACAGCAACAGATCTTTTGGCCCTTGCGAGGCTTTTTGGAGGAGGAGGAGGAGGAGGAGGTAGAGGAGGAGGGGGAGGAGGAGAGGAGGTATAGAAATATGAGGAAGAAGTGAAAAACAACAACAACAACAACAACAACAACAACCAAGAACAAATACGAGGAATACAAACACAAAGGAATACAAAGGAAGTCCGAACAGCAACCTACCCTGCGGTCCTTACTAGTCTGTTTAGGTCACTGTTCCATACTGTTAGTGGGAGAGACAGGATAGCACAGCAGAAGGCTCCTCCCCACTCACTCCCCACCCCTCCAACCGAAGCTGGCCGGAAAAAATGAAATGAAATGGGGAGGAAGAGGAGGTAGAAGAGGTGGAGGAAGAGGAGGTGGAAGAGGTGGAGGAGGATGAGGAGGAGAAGTAAAGAAAAGAGGAATAAAAGGAATATTAGGAGGAGGAGGAAGAAAGAAAATGCGAAATCTAAAAATAAATAATGATTAAGAGAGAGAGAGAGAGAGAGAGAGAGAGAGAGAGAGAGAGAGAGAGAGAGAGAGAGAGAGAGAGAGAGAGAGAGAGAAATATCAGTCTTTACCACATACCCTCCTCCTCCTCCTCCTCCTCCTCCTCCTCCTCCTCCTCCTCCTCCTCCTCCTCCTCTTACTTCATTTCAGCAAAGTCCCCACCACAAACAGGTCTTTTACCATTAGTTCTTCCTTTGTCCTCCTCCTCCTCCTCCTCCTCCTCCTCCTCCTCCTCCTCCTCCTCCTCCTCCTCCTCCTCCTCCTCCTCCTCCTCCTCACCAGAAAACACTAATTCGTTCATTCTGTTCCCCGTGCTGTGCAATTAGCCAGATTCTTTGTCCAAGTTTCCCCACATGCAAATGAGCCGCAGTTTCGTCTTTTGTTGCTCTCTCTCTCTCTCTCTCTCTCTCTCTCTCTCTCTCTCTCTCTCTCTCTCTCTCTCTCTCTCTCTCTCTCTCTCTCTGTCTTCTGAGTCTTCTTCCTTCTTTCCTTCCAGACTTGTTTTTCTCCTTCAGTTTCCCCCTCCAGTCTCTCTCTCTCTCTCTCTCTCTCTCTCTCTCTCTCTCTCTCTCTCTCTCTCTCTCTCTCTCTCTCTCTCTCTCTCTCTCTCTCTCTCTCTCTCTCTCTCTCTCTCTCTCTCTCTCTCTCACCAATTTCATATGTATATTTTTATTTTCCTCCTCTCTCCCTCCCTCCTCCCTCCCTCCTCCTCTCCTTTCCTTTCCTTCTTCTCTCCCTCCTCTCCCTCCCCTCCTCCCCTGCCCTCCGTCCCCTCCCTAGTCCACTCTTGCGCCCTCCACACCCTAACCTGTGTGTGTGTGTGTGTGTGTGTGTGTGTGTGTGTGTGTGTGTGTGTGTGTGTGTGTGTGTGTGTGTTCGCGCGCGCGTGTGTGTGTGCGTGCGTGCCTGGTACATTGTCTGTCAGTTTAGAGAGAAGTTAAATGAAGAGAGAGAGAGAGAGAGAGAGAGAGAGAGAGAGAGAGAGAGAGAGAGAGAGAGAGAGAGAGAGAGAGAGAGAGAGAGAGAGAGAGAGAACTGGGGATTAAGTAGGAAAGGAGGAGGAGGAAGAGGAAGATGATGAAGAAGAAGAAGAAGAAGAAGAAGAAGAAGAAGAAGAAGAAGAAGAAGAAGAAGAAAAAAAGAATCCAGAAAGACAAAAAAATGTTAAATCTACTTGAGAGAGAGAGAGAGAGAGAGAGAGAGAGAGAGAGAGAGAGAGAGAGAGAGAGAGAGAGAGAGAGAGACCTTCTTAGAACCCCTATCCATGTGCTTGCTTGTATGTGTGTGTGTGTGGGGGGGGGGGGGAGGTGAGTAGGTGCGTGCGTGCGTGTGTGCGTGCGTTAGCGCTGATGAAATAATAATGATTATTAACTAGTAATGAGAGTAAGACCGAAGAGGAGGAGGCAGAGGAGGAGGAGGAAGACGAGGAAGAAGAGGAGGAGGAGGAGAGTTGTAAGTTGTGAACGTTTGTCAATGGGAAGA
>NC_087176.1:7595000-7597500 GCF_035594125.1 Scylla paramamosain
AACAGACTCACTTTAGAGAGTCAAAAAAAAAAAAAATGAAAGGAAGAAAAGATACAATTAAATAAAAAAAAAGAAATTACAAAGAAGAAATGGAAAACTAGCAGGAGGAGAAGAGGAGAAGAGGAGAAGAGGAGAAAGAAATGGAATAAAGAAATGAACTAAACACAAGAGGAGATTCACTAGGTGCGGAGGAGGAGGAGGAGAAGGAGAAGGAGAAGAAGAAGAAGAAGAAGGAGGAGGAGAAGGAGGAGAAAAAGATCTTTACTACCTGGAGGAAGAAGAGATAATTACAGGTAACTTGAATCTCGGTTTTAAGTGACGGAGGAGGAGGAATAGGAAAAAGAGGAGGGAGAGAGGAAAATGAGGATGAAGATAGGTTGTGATGCTTCCGTAAGAGAGAGAGAGAGAGAGAGAGAGAGAGAGAGAGAGAGAGAGAGAGAGAGAGAGAGAGAGAGAGAGAGAGTTACAGGGAAGGAAGAGAAGGACGAGTAGTAGTAGTAGTAGTTGTAATAGTAGTAGTAGTAGTAGTAGTAGTAGTAGTAGTAGTAGTAGTAGTAGTAGTAAGAACAAGAGGTCGAAGAGGAGGAGGAGGAGGAAGAGGAAGAGGACACCTGTTGCTTAACGATTCAATGTCACCTGAACGTCATACAGGTGAGGCGACCATTACCACCACCATCACTTCCACCACCACTACCACCACGACAAACACAACAACAATAATAATAACAATAATAATAATAACAATAATAATAATAATAATAATAATAATAATAATAATAATAATAATAATAATAATAATAATAGTGTTTTCTTTATTTTTCGTTATTTTTTTCTTCACAACGAAGTCCGGTTTGGTTATGTCACGTTTTTCTCTTTTTTTGTGGCTCTTTTTTTATTTCCAGATTTTTTTGTCCTTGTTTCTTTTCCTTGAAATGTAAATAAATAAATAAATAAATAAAATAAAATAAAATAAGTCATTTAATTTTTCCTTCTTTTTCATCAGTTCAGTTCAGATTCTCCAGTGATTTATATATTTATTTATTTATTCATTCATTTATATTTATTTATTTTTTGAGGTATTTGTATCTGTTGTTTATCCTTTGATGGAAAAAAAAACTAATGAAATATTATAGAGTGCCCGTGTCTGTCTGTCTGTCTGTCTGTCTGTCTGTCTGTCTATGAGTTGTCCATCTGTTTATCGATCCTTCTGTCGGTTTGTCTGCCTGTCTATTTACCTCTCTCTCTCTCTCTCTCTCTCTCTCTCTCTCTCTCTCTCTCTCTCTCTCTCTCTCTCTCTCTCTCTCTCTCTCTCTCTCTCTCTCTCTCGTTAGTTTATTTATTAATTATTTATTTATTTTCATCAACAAGACGCGAGGTAAAATGTTTAACCTAACCTGCTTTTATATTGCTGGGGAGAGAGAGAGAGAGAGAGAGAGAGAGAGAGAGAGAGAGAGAGAGAGAGAGAGAGAGAGAGAAGGGTGGAGGGGAGATAAGAAATGGGAGGGTGGCAATGTGGTGAGAGAGTAGTGGGGAGGTGAGGAAACGGTGTGATGGGGGAGCTAGGAAAGAAATGGGGAGGGGAGATGGGAGAGGGGATATATGTATTTGGGGGAGGTAGAAGATGGGGAGCTATATGGGAGGTGCTGGTGGGGAGGGGGAGTGGGTTTGGGTGTAGGGAAGTAGGTGGGGAGTGGAGGGGTGTTGATAGTGATGGTGGGGAGGGGAATGGGGAGGAAATGTGGAAGGTATGGTGGGGTGTGACGGTAAAATATGAAGGTGAGTTTGGGAGTGTGTTGGGAGAGGGATGAGGGAGGGAAGGTCTTATTCACCCACTCAGTCACTCAGTCACCCATTCATTCACTCACCCACCCATTTATTCATTCACTCACCCACCCATTCACTCCACTCACCCACCCATTCACTCCACTCACCCACCCATTCACTCCACTCGCTTCAGCTCTCTCTATAGCTGACACGTGTATGAGGTGATCCACTTAGGAAGCTTCGAAAGAGGAAACGAACACACACACACACACACACACACACACACACACACACACACACACACACACACACACACACACACACACACACACACACACACACACACACACACACACACACACACACACATCATGACAAGAAGATATTCAGTTTTTTTTTTCGTGGTAATAAAGTTTATAATTACTTGAGTTTTCTGGTTTTCCTTTCTCGTCCATTGTAGTTTTGAAGACTTGGTGTATTGTAGTGGTTGTCTGTCTGTCTGTCTGTGTCTATCTGTCTGTCTATCTATCTATATCTGTCTGCCTCTCTCTCTCTCTCTCTCTCTCTCTCTCTCTCTCTCTCTCTCTCTCTCTCTCTCTCTCTCTCTCTCTCTCTCTCTCTCTCTCTCTCTCTCTCTCTCTCTCTCTCTGTGTCTGCTTCTCTGTCTCGCTGTCTTTTTCTCTGTCTTTCTCTCTGTCTATGTTTCTCTCTGTATGTGTGTCTGTTCGTTTGTTTG
>NC_087176.1:7622500-7625000 GCF_035594125.1 Scylla paramamosain
TACTGAGCTGAGCCACTATTTAGAAACACTTAGCTGTCTCACCATGACTGTTTTCAAAGGCCACATAAATTATTAGCCATATTTTCACGAGTGTTTCTCCTGTTAATAATGTAGAAACCTTGTTAATCAGTCACTAGAACTATGGAAACACTCGAAAATCCTTGTAATTTCAACTACAGCCTTTTGAAAGTGGTCGAGTTACAGTAATTAGCATTTTAGAATACAGGATGTGTAGAATTACGAGTAAGTAAATGCTAGTCTTGTTCTCTCTGTCTGCTATTTGAACCTATTACTTTTTGTCCTATCCTGATTACTGACCCTGAGAATTCTACGTATATGTAAAAAAAACCCCGCTATTTTTTTTTTTTTTTTTTTTTTTAGTTTTAATGAATTGGAAGAAAGCGAGAGGAAAGGAGATTTAGAAAGGGGGGAAAATTAAAGGGGGAGTGAAGGGAAATAAACTGGTAAAGGGGAAATATGAAGGGAAAAAAAAGGAGAAATTAAATTAAATAAGCATTGGTGAAGTTAGGAGATGAACGGAAGTGAGAAGAAAGGAAATTTAGAAAGGGGAGAAGCAAAGAGGAAATAAAAGTGGTAAAAGGGAAAACATGAGAGGGAAAAAAAGAGGGAACGAGGGAGAAGATGAAGGAATATAAGTAAAATTAATAAACTGAAAGGAAGTGAGACGAGAGGAGATTGAGAAACGGGGAAAAAAGTAAGGGAAAGTGGAGAGGGGAAAATATAAGGGGAAATTGAGGAGAGAGAGAGAGAGAGTGGCTGAGGTGAGTGTTGACGCCAGGGTGTTAATTCATCACACTTTCCCCTCTCCGACCGACAACACGACCCAGGCACGACCCCCTTTGTTCCCCTCACGTCCCCTCACCTCCCCTCGCTTCCCCTCTCTCACTCTTATTTTTCGTTATTTTTGTATTTTGGTCATTTTTTATTTTTTTTCTCATTTTTTCTGGTTCGTTTCCTCGTTTTCGTCTCTCTCTCTCTCTCTCTCTCTCTCTCTCTCTCTCTCTCTCTCTCTCTCTCTCTCTCTCTCTCTCTCTCTCTCTCTCTCTCTCTCTCTCTCTCTCTCTCTCTCTCTCTCTCTACCATTACTACTACTACTACTAATAATAATAATAATAGAGACACTCTTTCTACCTGACACTCAGACACACAGACACAGATAACAATGCTTTACTCTTTAAAATGTTCTCTTTGCAGTAAATATTTTCTCTAACGCTCAAAAAAAAAAAAAAAAAAACTACACTTGCTTGTCTCCTTTCCAGTAAATATTTTGGGTGACCCTCCACAAAAGTTGCATTCTTATCCAAGCCTGAGTGAATTGCTTTGTGTTTTCTTCAGTTCTTTCTGTTCATTCCTTCACTGTTATTTCTGTTCATTTCCAACACACACACACACACACACACACACACACACACACACACAAATACGTTATATATATATATATATTTTTTTATAAGATTTAAGTGTGTGGGCTTTTTACGTATTCTCATTTCTTTATTCTGTCCACCTCATTAATGCAAGAGTTAACCAGTACCCTCACTCCTTCATCACTATTCTGTCCACCTACCTCACTAGTGCAAGAGTTAACCAGTACCCACACTCATTCATCGCTATTCTGTCCACCTCACTGTTGCAAGAGTTTACCAGTACCCACACTCCTTCATCGCTATTCTGTCCATCTCACTAGTGCAAGAATTAACCAGTACCTTCACTCCTTCATCGCTGTTCTGTCCATCTCATTAATGCAAGGGTTAACCAGTACCCACACTTCTTCGTTACTATTCTGTCCACCTCACTAGCGCATGAGTTAACCAGTACCTTCACTGCCTCATCTCTATTCTGTCCTGTGTCTCCCTACCTGTACTGATTGAAGAGAGAAGCACCAAGACACCTGTGGAGTTTACCAATCCTTTAAAACAAAAACCCTTTATATTTAACTTATACTTCACACTTTTTACTTATTCTTGAGAGGAGGTTTAATTTTTTTTTACTATGACTTAATTCCTTCCACGTACTTTATACTTATTCTTGTGAGGAAGTTTATTTATTTTTCTACTCTGATAAAATTCTTTCCACATATATATACACAAATAAATAATCAAGAGGGAAGTAAGAAACACAAGTCTTTTTCTTCCTCTTGCTTCGTTTCCTCTTACTCTTTCTAGCCTTTCTTCTTGTATTTCCTTACTACTGGAGAGGTGAGGCAAAGAAGTGAGGGGAAGTGAGGAAGTGAAATGAGACTGAGTGAGTTAAAGGCACGAGGAGAGGCAGAAGTGAGGGAAAGAGAGGATAGATGGAAGGATAAGGAAGGTAAGGAGAGGCGGAGGTAATGAGAAAGGAGAGATGGAGGAATGAGGGAGGCAAGGAGAGGTGGAGGTAATGAGAGAGAAGAGATGGAGGAATGAGGGAGGTAATGAGAGGTGGAGGTAATGAGAGAGAAGAGATGGAGGAATGAGGGAGGTAATGAGAGCGGAGAGATGAA
>NC_087176.1:7632500-7640000 GCF_035594125.1 Scylla paramamosain
CCAACAGAAATCACAAACGAAAACAAACAAAGCGCAAACAGCAAACAAACACACTTAACTCACCAAACACTCGTTCATTTCAACAACAACAATGACAACAACAACAACAACAACGACAACGACGATAAACACACACACACACACACACACACACACACACACACACACACACACACACACACACACACACACACACACACACACACACACACACACACATTTATTTATCTATTTACAATTTATTTATTCTCTTATTTATTCACGTACTTGACTTCCGTTCCGCGTTACGTTCGTTCGTTCGTCCGTCCGGGGTGCTGCTTCATCTTGCGTGCGTGGGGGCGGGCGCGCGCGAGTACCCGTCCTTGTTTGGTCTCCATCAGGTGTTTAATTACCGCCGTATTTACCTGTCCTTAAAACAAACAAATCTGCGAGGCGTGTCCACTGGAGAGGTAAACACACACACACACACACACACACACACACACACACACACACACACACACACACACACAGTAACAAATAACAGGACAGATAAATACATTGAGTCACACACACACACACACACACACACACACACACACACACACACACACACACACACACACACACACACACACACACACACACACACACAGTTCGATAAACAGAATTGATTGATTACTGTATGAAGAGACAGGAAGAGAGAGAGAGAGAGAGAGAGAGAGAGAGAGAGAGAGAGAGAGAGAGAGAGAGAGAGAGAGAGAGAGAGGGAGAGTAAGGGAGGGAGAATTGGAAAAGGGAGAGGAAGGGAGGACAGGAAAGGGGAAAAAAGGGAGAGAAAATAACCAAATAGAGCGAGGAGGAAAAAATGGAAAAGAAATAAATAGATTGTCACATTTTTCGGTGGAGAGAGAGAGAGAGAGAGAGAGAGAGAGAGAGAGAGAGAGAGAGAGAGAGAGAGAGAGAGAGAGAGAGAAAGGGTCAATGGGAGTGGGAGAGAACCATTAATATCAGAAAGAGTTCCCTGGGTGTCAGCTGAGAGAGAGAGAGAGAGAGAGAGAGAGAGAGAGAGAGAGAGAGAGAGAGAGAGAGAGAGAGAGAGAGAGAGAGAGAGAGAGAGAGAGATTCAGTTTATTGCTTCTCTCTCTCTCTCTCTCTCTCTCTCTCTCTCTCTCTCTCTCTCTCTCTCTCTCTCTCTCTCTCTCTCTCTCTCTCTCTCTCACTCTCTCTCTCTCTCTCTCTCTCTGGTAGGACGACTGTATATGCATTAACATGTTCTTGCTTCTGACAGTGTGTGTGTGTGTGTGTGTGTGTGTGTGTGTGTGTGTGTGTGTGTGTGTGTGTGTGTGTGTGTGTGTGTGTGTGTGTGTGTGTATGCGCGCCAGGAATTCAATACTGATGCAATTGCGGGCATGAATGTAACTGATGATGATGATAATGAATAATAATAATAATAATAATAATAATAATAATAATAATAATAATAATAATAACAACAATAAATGGTGAAAATAATAATCAGAATAATATTAATAAGAAAGAAAGAGAATAAGAGGAGGAGAAGGATGAGGGCAAGAGGAGGAGGAGGAGGAGGAGGAGGAAGAGGATTAAGAAGAATAAGAATAAGACGAAGAAAGAAGAAGAAAGGAGAAAAAGAATAAGGAGAATAGCAATAATGACAACAGTAATGATAATAATCCATTCTTTCACGCCCACATTCTGTCCCTCTGTGTGTGTGTGTGTGTGTGTGTGTGTGTGTGTGTGTGTGTGTGTGTGTGTGTGTGTGTGTGTGTGTGTGTGTGTGTGTGTGTGTGTGTGTGTGAGTGTGTGTGTGGGCGTTTACGTGGAGAGAGAGAGAGAGAGAGAGAGAGAGAGAGAGAGAGAGAGAGAGAGAGAGAGAGAGAGAGAGAGAGAGAGAGAGAGAGAGAGAGAGATTAGTGTGGGAGAACATGAAGGAAGAAGATGAAACGGGGACATATTCCTCAGATCCTCCTCCTCCTCTTCCTCCTCCTCCTCCTCCTCCTCCTCCTCCTCCTCCTCCTCCTCCTCCTCCTCCTCCTCCTCCTCCTCCTCCTCCTACGCGTGGCTGACTGCGTGACAGATGAGTCTTAAGTTAGTCACGATTCACCAATCATTCTGCCTTCCCTCCTCTCTCCTCTTCTGCTCTAACTCTTCTTCTTCCTCTTCCTCCCGTTTACTTTATCATTTCCCTTTTCTCCTCACTGTCAACGCTCTCTCTCTCTCTCTCTCTCTCTCTCTCTCTCTCTCTCTCTCTCTCTCTCTCTCTCTCTCTCTCTCTCTCTCTCTCTCTCTCTCTCTTTTCCATTCCTTCATTATCAGCTCCCTGTCTTTCTCCTCTCACTTTCTTTTATTCCCCGTTTCTTTCTCTTTCACCCTTCCTGTTTATTATCTCCCTCTCTTTTTCTCTCTTTCCATTCCTTCATTATTCCTCGCTTTTCTTTCCTGTTCCGTGCTGATCAGTTCTGGTCCGTGCTGGTCAGTTCTGGTCTGTGTTGGTTAGTTCTGGTCCGTGCTGGTCAGTTCTGGTCCGTGCTGGTCAGTTCTGGTCCGTGTTGATTAGTTCTGGTCCGTGCTGGTCAGTTCTGGTCTGTGCTGGTCAGTTCTGGTCGGTGCTGGTCAGTTCTGGTCCGTGCTGGTCAGTTCTGGTCTGTGCTGGTCAGTTCTGGTCCGTGCTGGTCAAGTCTGGTCGGTGCTGGTCGGTTCTGGTCTGTGCTGGTCAAGTCTGGTCGGTGCTGGTCAAGTCTGGTCGGTGCTGGTCAGTTCTGGGCATACAAACACATCTTAACGAATCATTATTTATTTATTTATTTATTTATTTATTTATTTATTTATTTATTTATTTTATTTTATTTTATTTTATTTTTATTTTTTTGGTTATTTCTTCCCTTCATGAATGTATGCTGGTAAAAGTTAGTTTTTTTTTTTTTTTCCTACCTATAGGGAGTTAAAGCCGTGATTTGAATGGCTGGTATTAAAGTTACTGCAGGGCTCCCGTACGTGGTGTATTAATCGTGGTGTGTGTGTGTGTGTGTGTGTGTGTGTGTGTGTGTGTGTGTGTGTGTGTGTGTGTCACGCTTCATAAAGGCACGAGTGTTGTTATGAGTCGCGTGTGCCACATGGAATAAAAGGCAACAATCACGATTCACCATTTGTTAATTACGTGTGTGTGTGTGTGTGTGTGTGTGTGTGTGTGTGTGTGTGTGTGTGTGTGTGTGTGTGTGTGTGTGTGTGTGTGTGTGTGTGTGTGTGTGACAAATGCACTAATTACCCGCCAAGGCCTCCCTGCTGCTGCCTGTGTAACACTTGTCATGACATTCATATATTTGTTATGACGCAGCAAGTGTGGCTGTTTGATTATGTCCTGTTTATTGCACCGTACTAATATACCCGCGCGGCCCAGCCATGGTGGTTGTGGCTGTGAGGACAGGACGCCCCGCTTTGTATTGGTGGGATGCCCTTAGTTGTTCATTAGTGCCCCTTGCACCCCCACGTCGAGCGACTCCAACGTCACCGTCACCAGGCCACAGCGGCGCGTCCTCCTGCAGGAGACATGTCACCCTCAGGCCGAGACAGAAGAGGAGGGAACCCTTCATCCTTCTCACAGCCCTCCACCCATATCCCCTTCACCATGTCCCTCTTCCTCTTTGCCCAGGTCTCACACGCAGCCACGGCCACACAAGGCAGCGCTGCTGACGCGGCAGTGTCGCCTTCGCCACCACAAATAGCAGCGCTCCTCGTCACAGTGCCTGTGTTCAGTTGTGGTTTCCACAAGCAGCTGCAGCCGCTACACGTCACCACTTTTAGCAGCGCGTGCGTGGTGCGACTGTAGGGCTGTTGACGTGCGAGTCGATGCGACATGCCCTCAAGGTGCAGAGCTTCAAACGCGCGTTAGCAGCGCCACCGACGCGCGTGTCACGGAGCAGTGGTGCGTGAAAGGCCTTAACTACTCTCGTGTCAGCAGCGCTGCCTCGTGTGGTCGTGGCAGCGTGTGGAAACCTTCATTAATCTCCGGTATTGCCGCGCGGTGGCGCCGCTGAGAGGCGGTGCTGAGTGGCGGCTTGTGAGAGGGCCTCAGCTGTGCTATTTGTTTATCTCATCCCCGCCACGTCTTAATGGAAAGCCAAACAAGATGACGAGGCGGTGCTGCTGGCGCCGTCTCGCGTGTGGATCAGCGCTGCTCTCTGGGGAGTCTGCAGCCCGCCGCCGCTGCTTGGGGACCATTTCCTCAGCCATGCTTGATGCAGCAGCAAATCGAATACTTCCGTATCTTACAAGCTGAACAAAACAGAAAATAAACAACATCGAAGTACAAAAATCTGCCATGAGCGATAAGTCGCATCAGTCGCCCTGCTCCCGTGTTTGCCCCACGCCAGGACGCGTCCCGCACTGGTCTGCGGTGCACGTGTGTGGTGCACGTGTGCTCGGCGTGAGATGTGGCGCCGTGCATGATTTCCAGCGCTGAGCTTCGGTGCCCGCCGGAGCACGAGGGCGACGCGGCTTGGTCAGTGAGTTAGTCAAGGGTGGCTGCCGTGGCCGCCTACCGCCAGAGTCTCTCCTGCCGCCGCTGCTCAGTGCTAAGGATCAAAATCTTCGCCTGTTGTAGGGTGAACAAGGCGGTGCAGGTCACGGCAGGCTTCCTGGCGGCTTTCTTCCCTTCTTCTCAGGCTTCCCTGACTGCCTGGCATCCCCCCACACGGCGGCCTGGACGGTGGGTGCGGGGTGTGGCAGTGTGGCGGAGGCTGCCGGGCACAGCTGCTGCAGGCCCTGACAGGCACAGCTGGAGTGGCACTGCCTGATCCTGCCGGCGCCGTGCGTGCTTCAGAGAGCGCTGGGCTGCCACCAGTCCCGTTCACAGCAGGAGTAGCGGCCGGCTTTCCCATGGCATCTCCTGCCAGTGGCACCGCCGCGCCTGCTGCCTCACCCTAGGTGACTGAGGCTTGGTGTGGTGAACGTCGCCGCTGCCCTGCGCCGCCCTCAGGAAGCGCTTCCTCGCTCCTGCCGCAGCACAGCGCCCTGCTGGCCGGCAGGTCTGGGCGGTGGCCCGGACAGGCGGGGGTGTCGTGGGCGGCAGGTTCACATCACAGCCAAGGTGGTGGTGCGGTGCAGGGAAATTAATTAAAGGTACTGTATGCCACGCTCCCAACTGGTGTGTGTGTGTGTGTGTGTGTGTGTGTGTGTGTGTGTGTGTGTGTGTGTGTGTGTGTGTGTGTGTGTGTGTGTGTCGCGTTCATAAAGATATAAATATTATTTAGCACGTGTACTACATGGAATAAAAGGCAACAGTTATAACTTACTGTTTGTACGCTGACATGAAATGTTAACACTGCTTATTACGTGTGTGTGTGTGTGTGTGTGTGTGTGTGTGTGTGTGTGTGTGTGTGTGTGTGTGTGTGTGTGTGTGTGTGTGTGAGTGATACTGAGTATACTAGACAATCTTTCGTCTGCAACACAACAACGGACGCAATACACTATGCAGCATACCTTCCCGCCACTCTCTCTCTCTCTCTCTCTCTCTCTCTCTCTCTCTCTCTCTCTCTCTCTCTCTCTCTCTCTCTCTCTCTCTCTCTCTCTCTCTCTCTCTCTCTCTCTCTCTCTCTCTCTCTCTCTCTCTCTCTCTCTCACACTAAAGTTTCACCACAATGAGACCAAGATGAAGAGGAAAGGGAAAAGTTGAGTGCATGAGAGAGAGAGAGAGAGAGAGAGAGAGAGAGAGAGAGAGAGAGAGAGAGATTCAAGGTCGAGTGATTTCTTTTTGTATTTTTCTGCCTGCCTGTCTCTCTGTCTATGGCTGTCTGTCTGTATGTATGTACGTATATATGCATGTACGTATGTATGTATGTATGTATGTATGTATGCACACCAGTATACCCGGCTCAGGACCGTAATCTGTTCCAAAATCGCCTTCAGCAGCAAGACGTGTCGGATGGCAAGACTTTACCCTCTAAAAAACACAAATAGTAAAGACAAGTCGTCATTTAAAAGTGCAGCAAATAGTCGTATTCAATTGACATGATAAGAGAATTTTAGCATCTGTGACAAGGGAAAAAGACGCACGAAAATTTACTGCACCATCCTTTGATCATATTGCATTACACACTACCCTACCCCCTCCTCAAGCTATTAATGCAGATCTCTTGTGTTAAATATATTGTGTGTACCATCCTTTGATTATATTGCATTACACACTACTCCCTTGTCAATCCATTAATGCATATCTATAATATTAAATCTATTGCATTAAGTCTGTTTTACGTACCATCCTAAGATCATATTGCACTGGACACTACCCCTTGTCAAGCCATTCATGCAGCTCACTAGTACCTGTGCATTGTCTCGTCTGTTGGGCGAGGGTTGGCACTCAAGTGGATATATTTTTTTACTCCTCTGTATCCCTTAAAACAAATAAATAAATAAACTAAATAACGACCACCAGAAAAACACAACACGAAACGACTTTTTTTTCCATATATATAGTGCCAAAAACGACGTAGGTTAACACACACACACACACACACACACACACACACACACACACACACACACACACACACACACACACACACACACACACACACACACACACACACACACACACACACACACACACACACACACACACACACTTTTTTTCTGGATGGCAAGAACGATGACAGACAGACTGACACACACACACACACACACACACACACACACACACACACACACACACACACACACACACACACACACACACACACACACACACACACACACACACACACACACACACACACACACACACACACACACACACACACTGACAGCTCTTCGATAAGCCAATAGAGGGCGCAGATGGTGGGACGAGGTGCGGGGCTGGAAGGGGGTCGTGGCGTGGGGGGCGCGGGGAGGGGGCGGGGGCGCGGGCGTCACTTTGAGTAGGAAGCCAATACCCCGACGCCCGATACCCGATTGACGCGCCCTGACACACGCGCCGTGACCCTGAGCTTGCTGATAAGGGCAATGTCACCTTGGGGGGGCGGTCAGGGAAGCTGGTGTGTCCGGAAGGTGGGGGGGCGGGCATAGCTGGAGTGTCAGGGAAGGGTAAGGGTGGCGGTGTGTCAGGGAGTGTCAGGGGGAGGTGTTAGCTTGGAGGGCAAAGGGAGAGGTTAGCTGGGATGTTAAGGGGTGTCAGGAGGTGCCATGGGGGTGGATCGAGGGAGGATGTCATTGTGAGGGGGGCGGGGCTGGGTGTGGTGTCACTGATGCAATGTACTTAAGCAGAACCTCTCCGTGAATGTGGCTCATGTTCTGAAACGCTCAACTCTTCCACCACGACTGTTTTCCAAGGCCACAGACATGAAGTAGAAGGTGTTCCCAAGAGTGACAGACTATTTATATCTATCTATCTATCTATCTATCTATCTATCTGTCTGTCTGTCTGTCTGTCTGTCTGTATGTATGTTTTGTCTGTCTGCATCTTGTAGGCCTCTGGAAAATACATGTGGATTAAATATATTGGTG
>NC_087176.1:7645000-7647500 GCF_035594125.1 Scylla paramamosain
GAAAAAAGATGCGGAAGAATGGGTACTTGGTGTAGAAAGGAAGGGGTTGCAGTAATATAGGAGGAATGGGGATGTAATGGAAGGATATGGTGGTGATGGGAGGTGTTGATGGTGAAAAGGAAGGGAAAGATTGGATGTTTGGTGTAGAAATGGGAGAGAAAATGAACAAAAAAAAAAAAAATATATGGAAATTTTGTAATAGGTTATGATGGGAAGTGAAGGGAGAAGATTTAGTGATGGGGAGGGAAGAAAAAAGTTATGGAGGAGTGAGCGGGAGGAGTGAGGGAGGGGAGGAAGTACTGATGGGATGGGAGGAGAAGAGGAAGCCATGAAGGTGTACAGAGAGAGAGAGAGAGAGAGAAGTTTGTAATGGGAAGGGAAGAGGAAGACTAATTTATTATGAAGGAGGGAAAGGGAGAAAGGGGAAAGAGTAATAAAGAGGAGGAGAGAGAATAGAATAACTGGAGATGGGTAGAGAGGTTTGTAGAGGAAGAGGAGAGGTGAGGGGAGGTTTCTAGGGAGGATGGTGATAGGGGAGAGTAGAGGGGAGAGTGTGGTGAAGAGGAAAGGGATAGGAAATGGGGTTGTTGTTTTTAAATATTTTCCTCCCCCTTTCTTTTCTCTGTACTTTTCTCCTCCTCTCTCTCTCTCTCTCTCTCTCTCTCTCTCTCTCTCTCTCTCTCTCTCTCTCTCTCTCTCTCTCTCTCTCTCTCTCTCTCTCTCTCTCTCTCTCTCTCTCTCTCTCTCTCTCTCTCTCTCTCTCTCTCTAACCTCCAGTCTCGTCTCGCCGTCTCTCATCGACTCAGATTTCACTCTTTCTCTTGTTTCTCTGCACGATTACCTTCTTGACCTCATCTCTAGACTCCCTCTCCCACTCTCCCCCCACCCCCTAACTCTCAAGAAGGTACTTTCGCTAAAACAGCTTCCTTGAGTCGGGTGTTCTGTTTCGCCTCCGCCACCACTCCTCCCAGCTGCTGACTTCACACGCTTAGCAACATAGGAACACAAGAACAAGGGTCGGTGCAGGAAGCCATCAGGCCTACACGTGGCAGTCCCTGTATAAAACATGGCTTTCTATTTCCACTTATCCCCATACATAAATTTGTCTTTTTTTTTTTATTTTAAGTTCCCTATTGACTCGACACTAACACCCTGATTATTTAGTCTATTCCAGTCATCCACCACTCTATTGGAAAAATTATACCTTCCTATTTCCTTTTTTAAATCTAACTTCATCAAGCTTCAAATCGTTCTTGTCCTGCCCTGATTACTGACCATAAGAATTTTACTTACGTTGCTTCTCGATTCATGTTCTGAAACGCTTTGCTCTTACGTCCACGACTATCTTCGAAGGCCACAGAAATGATTACCCCGGTTCTCAAGCGTGTTTCTCCTGTTAGAAATATGGAAATCTTATCAATCTCTCACTAGAACCTTAAAAACACCCTTCAAAACATGTGTAACGTCAACAAGAGCCCTTTGAAAGTAGTGGACGTGCGGCGCAGAAGTGTTTCAGAATAGGATCCATTGGGGAGACTCGACTTACTCAACGCTCCTCAACAGGATGATTCAAAAAGCATCGTAGCGTCCCTCCACAAATAGTGTTGATATAATGATAGTAATAGTAATAGTAAAAATGGATATATATATAATACTACATTTTTAAACATACGTATTTATTAACATACTTCTTGCTCACTTATTTCCCTCATTGAGACTAACTCTAATTAAGACTACAGGTGTCACGCACGCCCACGCAGCACGCTTAGTCGAGAGATAGTTGTAGTAATAGTAGAATAGCAGTAATAGCAAATAGTAATAGTAAATAATAAATAATAATAGTAAAACAGATATTATTCATTGCCTCTTTCTTCTCACGTGCCTTCCCCTTCCCTTCCCTCCCTCGCCCTTACCTCGCCCCTCCCTTCCCACCCTCCTCGTACCCTTTCTCTCCCTTCCCAGGCTTCCCCTTACCCTGCCTTTCCCTCCCTCGCCCTTACCCAACCCTCCCTTCCCACCCTCCTCTTACCCTTCCCCTCCCTCGTCGTTACCATTCTCCCTTTCCAGCCTTTCCTTACCTTTCCTCTCCCTTCCCAGCCTCCCCTTACCTTTCCTCTCCCTTCCCAGCCTCCTCTTATCCTTTCCCTCCCTTCCCAGCCTCACTTTACCCTTCCCCTCCCTTCTCAGCCTCCCCTTACCCTTCCCCTCCCTTCCCAGCCTCGTCATTCCTTTCTCGCACACAAGGAAGGCAAGGTGAATAAATCTGAGACGATCCACCTGAACACGACAACACAAACAACTTGAGGAAAACCTGATAAAAGAACGACCTTCTCTCCGCTCTCCTCTCTCTCTTTCTCTCTCCTTCCTCTTTCTCTCTCCGACGTGCCTCTCCTCCCCTCTGTTGACACGCTAACCAATGGCGAGGCTGCCCCAGGCCCTCCAGCTGGCCAATCACGGAGCAGGGAAGCTGGAGTGAAGGGGAAGACAATGAGAGAATGCT
>NC_087176.1:7660000-7662500 GCF_035594125.1 Scylla paramamosain
GGAATAGGAGGAGGTGGAAGAAGAGAAGGAGTACAGAAGTGGAGAGTAAGGAAGAAGAAGTGGAAGAGGGATAGGAAGAAGAGGAGGAGGAGGGAGAGGAAAAGGAAGAGGAAGAGGAAGAGAAGCGAGAAGAGTAGTAAGGAAAAAGAAAATGAAAGTTAAACATTAAAAAAAGTTAAATATTAGGAATAAAAGGAGGAGGAGGAGGAGGAGAAAGGGTGAAAGGAGAACGAAGAAGAGAGGAGAAAGGGAGCGAGAAAGAGTTGGCAGTACAGAAGAAGAAACAAGAGGGAGCGAAAGAAGAGGAGGAAGAAGAAGAGAAGAAGCGAGAGGCGAGAAGGAAGAAAAGGAGGAAAAAGAAGAGAAGAAAATAAGGAAAAGTAAAGAGATGTAAGATGGAAATTGATGAATGAGGAAAGAGATGGAGGAGGAGAAGGAGGAGGAGGAGGAAAAAATTGAGAAGAGGAAAGGGAAGAGGGAAAAATTTGAGAAATTGGATTATGAACAGCATGAAAAGTATTTTGGAAAGGAGGAGCAGGAGGAAGAAGACGAGGAGGAAGAAGAAGAGGGAAAAAAAATTTAAAGAGGAAGCGAACGAGAGAGAGACGAGAAGAAATAAAGGAGGAAAAAGAAGACGAGGAGAAGGAAATTGAAGGAAAGAGAAAGAGACGCTGGATAAATGAGAACGGAAGAAGAAAAGAGGAGAAAGGAGGAAATGGAGGAGAAGAATAGGTTTATTAAAGGGAGGAGCTAGATGGGAAGAGATGGGAACGTAGTAGTAGTAATAGTAGTAGTAGTAGAGGTGTCATACAGTGAAAGGGAAATAGATATACCCAATGAATATTAATGCAAAAAAAAATAAATAAATAAATAAATAAACGTAAGATATAAAGATTATGAAATATACGTATGGAGTTTTCTATATTTTACTGATTTATTTATTTATTTATTTATTTATTTATTTATTTATTTATTTGTTATTCGTTTATTTATTTTTTTAACACACTCGAGTGAACATTTCAATTCGGTTTTACTATCAAACAGATTCATCGCAAAGGAGAGCTCTAAAAAATGTCCCCCCAATATATATAAACTTCAAAGAGCTTTATCACTCTCTCTCTCTCTCTCTCTCTCTCTCTCTCTCTCTCTCTCTCTCTCTCTCTCTCTCTCTCTCTCTCTCTCTCTCTCTCTCTCTCTCTCTCTCTCTCTCTCTCTCTCTCATTTACAGTATATCATGAACATTAAATTCAAATATAACAGTCTCTCTCTCTCTCTCTCTCTCTCTCTCTCTCTCTCTCTCTCTCTCTCTCTCTCTCTCTCTCTCTCTCTCTCTCTCTCTCTCTCTCTCTCTCTCTCTCTCTCTCTCTCTCTCTCTCTCTCTCTCTGAAAAGGGACGTATTATCAGTGAAAGAGAGAGAGAGAGAGAGAATAATGATAATAATAATAATAATAATAATAATAATAATAATAATAATGATAGTAATAATAATAATAATAATAATAATAATAATAATAATGATAGTAATAATAATAATAATAATAATAATAATAATAATAATAATAATAACAACAACAACAAAAATGAACAACAAACCAGAATTAAATGAAAATATGAACGAAAAGAATTAATGAATGAAAAGCAGACGTGTGTGTGTGTGTGTGTGTGCGTGTGCGCGTGGGTGTGCGTGCGTGCGTGCGTGCGTGCCTGAGCGAATCACCTTTATTGGAGTATTGGGGGGGAGGGGGAAGAGCCTGGGGAGTTATTGCAGGGGGGAGGGAGAGGTGGAGGAGGAGGAGGAAAAAGAGGGAGGAAGGGGGGAAGATGAAAGAGTGTTGGGGAGAGAGAGAGAGAGGAGGAGAAGGGTGGAGGGGAAGAGAGAGGTAAGTACAGGTGGAGGAAAGGAGAGGAGGGAGAGTAGGAAGGAGGAAGGAAAAGGGAAGGAGAGATAAATTATGAGTAAGGAGGAGGAGGTGAAGAAATAGAGTGAAGGAAACTTGGAAGGAAGGAAGAATGGAGGAAGAAGGAGGAGAGATAAGAGAAGGAAAATGGAAAAAAGGATGGATAAGAATGAAAACGGAAAGAAGGAAGTAAGGAATAGAAAACGAGAGGGAAAGAGGGAGGAGGAGGAGGAGGAGAAGGAGAGATAGACTAAGAGGGAAGGAAGAGAGGAAGGAAGGAAGGAGGGAAGGAAAATAGAGGATGAGAATGAAAGAAAGATAGAAAAGAGCAAATAAAAGAAGGGAAAATAATAAATAGAATAAAAGAAAGGATGAAGATAAGGAAGAGAGAGAGAGAGAGAGAGAGAGAGAGAGAGAGAGAGAGAGAGAGAGAGAGAGAGAGAGAGAGACCAACACTGCACTCTATCTTATAAAACTTACTTATTTCCTTCATAAACTCATTTTCTGAATCTAACGATATAATGCAGGAGGAGGAGGAGGAGAAGGAAGAAGAGGAGGAGGAGGGGGGTTTGTTGCGTTACTTATTTGGAAGAGGAAGAAG
>NC_087176.1:7672500-7675000 GCF_035594125.1 Scylla paramamosain
AAAGGAAGAGAAGGAGGAGGAGTAGGAGGAGCAGGAGGAGGAGGAGGACGACGAGGAGATTGCTCCTCTGTTGGGCAAAGCAAATCGTTTTCCAATATATATTATTTGAGTCTTCCTCCTCCTCCTCCTCCTCCTCCTCCTCCTCCTCCTCCTCCTCCTCCTCCTCCTCCTCACTTGTCTGGTGTGCGTTGCCTCTCGTATTTATGCATTTTTTGTTGTTCTCTTCCTTCCTCCCTTCTCTCCTTCTTCTCTCCTCCTTTCCTCCCATTGCGTCTCCAGTTTCCTCTCTTTCCTCTCCTCCTTTTCCTCTTTCCTTCCTTCCTTCCTTTCTTCCTTCCTTCTTCATCGTATCTTTTATTTGTTTTCGAGATGTTGAGAAGTGAGGATCTCTCTCTCTCTCTCTCTCTCTCTCTCTCTCTCTCTCTCTCTCTCTCTCTCTCTCTCTCTCTCTCTCTCTCTCTCTCTCTCTCTCTCTCTCTCTCTCTCCTCACTTTTACATTTTATTTATTCTCTCCCAAGACTTCCTTCCTCCTCTTCTAATTCATCTCTTCCATAACAATTTCCTCTCCTATTGTGCTTCTTCCCTCCTTTCCAGACCCCCCTGACCCTCCCTGACCACCCCAAGGACCCCTCTTCTTCTCACCCCCCTACTAGGACAAACAAAAAAGAAAAAAAAAGGAAAAAAACTTTATTTGTTACTTTCTTTGTCTGCTAGAACTTCATTTTCCCAGCCTCCCTATTCCTCCCTCCACTTCTCGTCCCCCACCCACCCCCTTGCCGCCCCCACAAGACCCTCAGGGCACGTGGGGGCTTAACAGGAAATAGGGCAAGAGGTAAAGGGTTAATTACACCTGTGGCACCCCTGTGAACACCTGTGAACACCTGTGTATTTTTTTGTGTCGTGTCTATCTCAGTGTCTGTCTCTCAAACTGCGTGCTGAAGAGAGAGAGAGAGAGAGAGAGAGAGAGAGAGAGAGAGAGAGAGAGAGAGAGAGAGAGAGAGAGAGAGAATGCAGTGTTAATTTCAAGTGTGGTGATTAAAATGTTGCTGTTGTTGTTGTTGTTGTTGTTGTTGTTGTGTTTGTTATTGCTCTTTTCTTCCTCCTCCTCCTCCTCCTCCTCCTCCTCCTCCTCCTCCTCTTTTCTTCTTCTTCTTCTTCTTCTTCTTCTTGTGCGTGAGTGTGAGAGGAAAGGAAGGAAGAGTTGGTGAGAGAAAGGGTTGTTTTGTTGAGTCAGTATACCTCTCTCTCTCTCTCTCTCTCTCTCTCTCTCTCTCTCTCTCTCTCTCTCTCTCTCTCTCTCTCTCTCTCTCTCTCTCTCTCTCTCTCTCTCTCTCTCTCTCTCTCTCTCTCTCTCTCTCTCTCTCTCTCCCCCACGCTATTCCTCACAATTCATTTTCATGTCCTTTCCTCCTCCTCCTCCTCTTCCTCCTCCATTAGTTTCCCCTCCCATCTCCTTTCCTCTTCTTCCCTCTTCCTTTCCTTATCGTTGATGGTTTTCCAGGAAATCTACGAACACAGAGACACTTTCCTTCCAGCAAGACAAGGGAAACTACACGTCTTTTCCTCCTGCCAACTTTTCCTGTCTTGTTTCAAAAGGTGCGCTGGCTGGCGGGGTCTCTCTCTCTCTCTCTCTCTCTCTCTCTCTCTCTCTCTCTCTCTCTCTCTCTCTCTCTCTCTCTCTCTCTCTCTCTCTCTCTCTCTCTCTCTCTCTCTCTCTCTCTCTCTCTCTCTCTCTCTCTCTCTCTCTCTCTCTCTCTCTTAATAGTATTTGTTGTTGTTGTTGTTTAATGTATATTATTGAAATTTTGTTATTTATTTTTTCATCAGATTTTTTTTTTAAGTAATAAGTAGTCTTTTTTTCTATTGTTTTCTTGTTTCTTTTTTTCCCTTTTTCCATTCCCTCTCTTTCTTTCTTCTTTCTTTCCACTTTCCTCCTTTTTTCCCCCTTCCTTCCTTTAAGTTTTAGCATTTTTTTTATATTCCAGTTATACTTACACACACAAAAGTAAAGAAATAAATAAAAGAAATAGAGGAAGGAAGGAAGGAATTAAGATAAATATTAATATATCTTATAAGCTCAACAAAAAAAAGTGAAATAAAATAACCATTATTATTATTATTATTAGTAGTAGTAGTAGTAGTAGTAGTAGTAGTAGTAGTAGTAGTAGTAGTAGTAGTAGTAGTAGTAGTACCACCACCACCACCACCGTGTTTTCCTATGCCTCATCCGGTGTTGTTTTGCAAGAGTGACTAAACACTATGTTATCTTGTCGCCTCTTCAATATGTTCATAATGTGTGTGTGTGTATGTGTGTGTGTGTGTGTGTGTTTTGGTAAAGTGAGGATTAAAGGAAGAAAAACAGTTAGAGAGAGAGAGAGAGAGAGAGAGAGAGAGAGAGAGGGGGGGAATTGAGTTACAGAGGGAAAGGAGAGGAAGAGATGGAGGAAAAAGGAAAATAAAGGTAAATGTGTAAGGAAGGAATGATAATAGAGAGAGAGA
>NC_087176.1:7680000-7692500 GCF_035594125.1 Scylla paramamosain
AAATAGCGGTAGAAGACAGCTAGAGATGCAACATTGCGGCGGTGAGAGAGAGGCTGAAGACAGTCAGTTAGAGGAGAGGAGTTGATGAGACGAAAAGCTTTTGATTCCACCCTGTCTAGAACAGCAGTATGAGTGGAACCCCCCAGACATGTGAAGCATACTCCATACATGGACGGATAAGGCCCTTGTACAGAGTTAGCAGCTGGGGGGTGAGAAAAACTGGCGGAGACGTCTCAGAACACCTAACTTCATAGAAGCTGTTTTAGCTAGAGATGAGATGTGAAGTTTCCAGTTCAGATTATAAGTAAAGGACAGACCAAGGATGTTCAGTGTAGAAGAGGGGGATAGTTGAGTGTCATTGAAGAAGAGGGGATAGTTGTCTGGAAGATTGTGTCGAGTTGATAGATGGAGGAATTGAGTTTTTGAGGCATTGAACAATATCAAGTTTGCTCTGCCCCAATCAGAAATTTTAGAAAGATCAGAAGTCAGGCGTTCTGTGGCTTCCCTGGGTGATATGTTTACCTCCTGAAGGGTTGGACGTCTATGAAAAGACGTGGAAAAGTGCAGGGTGGTATCATCAGCATAGGAGTGGATAGGACAAGAAGTTTGGTTTAGAAGATCATTAATGAATAATAAGAAGAGAGTGGGTGACAGGACAGAACCCTGAGGAACACCACTGTTAATAGATTTAGGAGAAGAACAGTGACCGTCTACCACAGCAGCAATAGAACGGTCAGAAAGGAAACTTGAGATGAAGTTACAGAGAGAAGGATAGAAACCGTAGGAGGGTAGTTTGGAAATCAAAGCTTTGTGCCAGACTCTATCTACTACTAATACTACTACTACTACTACTACTACACTCAGGTGAAATACGACCTGTCACTTGAGAATAGTAGTAGTAGTAGTAGTAGTAATGATAGTACATAATAGAATACTTACTATAATGCAGTGATCATCTTGCAATTGTTTTCCCTCATTTTGTGTCCTTCTTTTGTGTTTCATTACTTTTTACATATCCTCTCTCTTCGTCGCCTGTAACGGCCGGTCTGCGCCTCACAAACGTGGATTCACCCTGCCGTTGACTAAGCAGCTGGGCGGGGCATCAGCTGTGCATCGTAAACAAACCGGCGCTGCGAGATCACCTTCATGTATCTCAGTCACTCTTTAATCCTAAGCAGGTTCCTCACACTCTCCAGCTCGTGTTGGTGGTGTAAATCAGGTTATCTTTGCAAGGAGACGTGTTAAAATATGTACGAGTGATCATGTCCGGGAAAGTAAATTTGTTATCGTTGTGAGGGAGGAGTTTGAATCTTTATTGCCGGAGTAAATCTGGTTTTTGTCAGAAGAGTTGGAATCTGTACGAATTTTTTGGGGTGTAAATTAGTGATTGGCCAAGATTTACACAGGATAGAGATGATTGGTTGAAATTTACAGAATGCAGATAATTGGCTAAGTTTTACAAAGAATGGAGATGATTGGTTAAAATTTACAGAAATTGGAGATGATTGGTTAAAATAGACAGAGAACAGAGATGATTAGTTAAAATTTACAGAGAATGGAGATGATTGGCTAAAAATTTACAGAGAATGGAGATGATTGGCTAAAATTTACTGAGAAGAGATGATTAGTTAAAATTTACGGAGAATGGAGATGACTGGTTAAAATTTACAGAGAATGGAGATGATTGGCTAAAATTTACTGAGGATGCAATTGATTGGCTAGGACTGATGGAGGTGGATGAAATTCGGGAATGTGAGAAGGAAATAAGTAAGAAAAATAAAAATAAAAAACACGTCTTTTCACCTTAATTAAGCAGTGCATGTACTTAACAATGATGACACCATACTTATCACCATAAAAAAGTAAAAAAAAAAAAAAAAAAGTAAACAGGTTTTCTTTCCTTCAACTCACCCCTCCCTCTCCCTCCCCTTCCCTTCCCTTCCCTCTCCCTCCTCCACCCATCCTCTCTCCTCTCTCTCTTCTCTCCCTCTTCCCTCTTTACGTATCACCATAAAAAGTATATAAAAAAAACATCAAACAGGTTTTCTTCCCTTCACTTCACCTCTCCCTCTCTCTTTCCTTCCCTTCCCTCTCCCTCCTTCACCCATCCTCTCTCCTCTCTCTCCTCCTCTCTCCTCCTTCCCTCCCTCCTTTCTCATCCTCTACCATCCTCCCTCCTCTCTCTTCATTCCTCTTCTCCCCATCACTCCTCTTCCTCTCTCTTATACTTCCTCCTTTTCTCTCCCCCTCTCCCTTCCCCTCTTCACCCTAAAATGAAGGGTCAACAAAGTGATATCCGCCAATTCTCATTCATTTGCTTATTTTTCTGACTCTAATTTATTCATTTATTTATTATGTGTTTGTATTTTACTTGTAGTGGGCGAGGGAGAGAGAGAGAGAGAGAGAGAGAGAGAGAGAGAGAGAGAGAGAGAGAGAGAGAGAGAGAGAGAGAGAGTGTGTGTGTATCTACTATTCCTTCATCTATTAAGTTTGTGAATGTTTGAATTAATGCAAATAATTTTAAATAGGTCACGTGACTCTGGTGGGAAGAAAATAAAGTAATAAAAAAAAAGGAGTTAAAGAAAGTAAGAGCAATAGAGAAAGTAAAGAAAACGTAGGAAATAAGTGGAAATAGAAAAGTAAAAAGAAATTAAAGGAAAATAAATAAATAAAAAAAAATGGATTCGGGAAATAAAGGAAATAGGGAAGTAGGGAAATAAAGAAGATGGAGAAGTGAGGAAATAAAAGATAGAAATAAAGATTGAAAAGGTGAAGAAATATGAGTAAAATAAATGAGGAGATGAAAAATATTATAAAAAAAAGGAGATGCTGGAAAATGAAATAAATAAGGAGACGATGGAAATAAGATAAATAAGGAGATGGGAAATAAAATGAATAGAAGAGATAGAAAATAAAAGAAAATACTGATTGGAAGGGAAGAAAATAAAAAAGAAAGAAAATAAAGAGTAAAATAAAGGAAATAGAGAAAAAAAGGGATGAAAATAAAGGAGTAGATAAAGAAAGTAAGAAGTTAAAAATCTCTCTCTCTCTCTCTCTCTCTCTCTCTCTCTCTCTCTCTCTCTCTCTCTCTCTCTCTCTCTCTCTCTCTCTCTCTCTCTCTCTCTCTCTCTCTCTCTCTCTCTCTCTCTCTCTCTCTTTCCATTTTCCTATTTCTCTTTTCCCTCTCGTTTTTATCTCCTATCCCCTCACCCCTTTTCCTCCCCACTTCTCTCCTCCCTCCTCTCTCCTCTCTCCTCTCTCCTCTCACTCACGTCAAGGGGAGACAGACCTCCCCTCTTTATTTGCTTGCCTGTGGTGATGGTGTGTGGTGGTGATGGTGATGGTGATGGTGGTGGGGATGGTGACGGTGGTAATGGTGATGGTGGTGGTGTTGGGGGGGCTTAATTATATGGTTACAGGTATGGGGTCTAAGGTAATTGGGGTTAACTCAGGCTGTTCTGTTTTTGAGAGGAGATAGAGAGAGAGAGAGAGGGGGGGGCGGGAACTAATCTCGAGGTGTGGTGCATTGTGGGGAACGTGGCTGTGGGAGGCATGGGCTGATATGGTCACTGTGGGTGAGTGGAAGGTGGTGGACTGTGGAGTGATCGTTGGGGTCTGGAAAGAACAACGAAAGACTGGAAGAAAACTGGAAAGCAATAAGAATGGTGATGGAAAAGAATACGTAATGCTGGAAGGGGACTGGAAACTAGTGGAAATAGAGTTATTGGGGCGGTAATTGACTGGAAAGGGATGGACAGAACAAGGACATCACTGGAAAGATTGGAGGGGACTGGAAGAGCACGAAGGAGCTGGAAAAGACTAAGAAAGACTGAAAAGGATTGGAATCTGACTGGAACGGACTGAAAGGGATTGATGGAAATTACTAATCTCGGCTGGAAAGGACTGACGGAAAACTGGAAAGGAAATATAAAGGACTAAGAAAGACTGGAATCGTGCTGGAATGGACAAAGAAAGACTGGAAGGAGATTGAGAATTACTGGGAGAAGAGTGGGAATTAGTGATATTGACTGGAAAAACTGGAATGGGACTGAAAATCAATGGAAAATAGATTGAAAAGTAATGAGAAAGACTGGAATGGTGCTGGATTGGACAAAGAAAGACTGGAAGGCGAGTGGAAATTGGTGATGTGGACTGGAAAAACTGGAATGGAACAAAAAATTAATGAAAAGGAGACTGGGAAACACTGGAATGGCCTGGAAAAAGACTCATTGGGACTGGAAGTGACTTAAAAAAAAGACTGCTCATTGCAAAAAGACATACTGACACTGTAATTGACTGGAAAGGAGTGGAAGGAACTAGGAAAGACCAAGAGGCTGTGATGGACTGGAAGGGTGGGGGGAACTCGTCTTCCCTTCTCCCCCGTCCCTCCATCCCCCCTCTGCCTGGAGCACCACCTTCCAATTAAGTTTGCGAGGAAGGCCACAATATTTTTCTTCCTCCCCCTTCCCCTCCATTCCCCTCTCCCCCTCCCCCTCTATCCCCTCCTTCTCCTCTCCCTCTTCTCCATCTCCCACTCTCCCACTCTCTGCCAACCACCAACACTGCACGCCGCGCACCGTCCCGCCACTCGCCCCACCTGTGTGAGAGAGAGAGAGAGAGAGAGAGAGAGAGAGAGAGAGAGAGAGAGAGAGAGAGAGAGAGAGAGAGAGAGAGAGAGAGAGAGAGAGAGAGGTAAAAAGAAGGAAATGGAAGGAAGATTAAAGTTAGTGAAGGAGAAAAAACGAGAGGAGAGAGAGAGAGAGAGAGAGAGAGAGAGAGAGAGAGAGAGAGAGAGAGAGAGAGAGAGAGAGAGAGATAATGGAAAGGAAGGGAAGGGGAGGGAGGAGGGAAAAAATTAGGTTTGTGAAGGAAAAATAGAATTGAAGAGAAGGAAGGAAGGAGGAAAATAAAGGAAAACCAAATAAATAAGAAAAAAACATAATAAATAAATAGATAAATAAAATAAATAGATAAATAGATAAATAGATAAATAAATAAAATAAAGAAGGAAAGAAGAAAGAGAAAAGAAAGAAAAGAGAATGATAAATGATACTTTGAGAGGAGGAGAAGGAAGAGGAGGAGGAGGAGGAGGAGGATAGAGGAGGGGAAGATAAAGGAGATAGAAAAGGGTGAAGGAGGAGAAGAGGGTGATAAATGATGGTGGAGAGAGAGAGAGAGAGAGAGAGAGAGAGAGAGAGAGAGAGAGAGAGAGAGAGAGAGAGAGAGAGAGAGAGTGTGGGCAGTCAAAGCATTCAATTAGTCTCTCTCTCTCTCTCTCTCTCTCTCTCTCTCTCTCTCTCTCTCTCTCTCTCTCTCTCTCTCTCTCTCTCAATATTTTAGTGTCATTTTTTCCCCTCCCTGTTTTCATTTTCCGACTTTTTTTTCCTCTCTATGCTGTATGGCCGAGGGAGGGAGGGAGGGAGGAAGGGAGGGAGGGAGGGAGGAAGGGAGGGAGGAAGGAAGGAAGGAAGGAAGGAAGGAAGACGAAGAGGAAGAGAAGGGAGATGAAAGGGAGGTGATACGAAAAGAAAACGAAGAATAAAAAGGAGGAGGAGGAAGAGGAAAAGTAAAGGAGAAGAGAAAGAGGAAGAAGAATAAGTAGAACAAAAACAAAGAGAAGATAAATAGAAATGTGCCAAGAGAAAAAGAAAGAAAGAAAGATAACCGAGAGAGAGAGAGAGAGAGAGAGAGAGAGAGAGAGAGAGAGAGAGAGAGAGAGAGAGAGAGAGAGAGAGAGAGAGAGAGAGAGAGTCATCTGCAATTCCAAGACATCACTCTATCTTCCTCCTCTGACACTCCTGTTTGATTGGCTCCTCTCCCTCCCCCTCTCCCTCTCCCTCTCCCTCTCCCCCTCTCTCACTCCCTCCCCCTCTCACTCCCTCTCCCTCTACCCTCTTCTTCCCTTTTCCTTTCTCTCTCTCTCTCTCTCTCTCTCTCTCTCTCTCTCTCTCTCTCTCTCTCTCTCTCTCTCTCTCTCTCTCTCTCTCTCTCTCTCTCTCTCTCTCTCTCTCTCTCTCTCTCTCTCTCTCTCCCTGTCCTCTTTCCTATTCACTTTCTCCCCCTCTCCCATCTCCCTTTCCCTCTTCCTTCTCCCCTCTCCCTTCTTCCTTACTCCATTTAGTTTTCCCTCCTTTCCCTTCCAGCTTGTCTCTTCCAGCCTGCCATCCTTCCAGCCTGTCTCTTTCCCAGTCTGCCTCCCTTCCAACCTGTCTCTTTCAGCCTGCCTCTTCCAGCCTGCCTCTCTTCCAGCCTGTCTCTTTTCCAGCCTTCCTCTTCCAGCCTGCCTCCCTTCCAGTCTGTATTTCTTCCAGCCTGACTCCCTTCCAGCTTCTCTTTTCCAGGTTGTCTTTTTTCCAGACTGTCTCCCTTCCAGCCTCCCTTTCAAGCCTTTTCCAGCCTCTCCTTTCCAGCCTCCCTTTCCAGCCTTCCTTTCCAGCCTCTCTCTTCCAGCCTGCCTGCCTTTTAGCTTCCCTTCCAGCCTCCTCGTTTCAGTGCAGCGTTGAACTACTGCATAGGCCACCAAGGAACACAATCAGTGCATTATTATTGTGCCCATCATACAAAGCACATGCAAAGCACAGCACAGTTACAGAGTGCCTGCCGGGGCAAACACCAGGCACACGAGGCACTAAAGGCAACACGTCCTGTTCTGTTTGATTGGTGCCCTTCCCAGAGACAGCAAGAGGGGCACTGGCCAATGGCAAAAAAAAAAAAAAAAAAAAAAGCCCACTGAGGCGCCAGTCCCCAACAGAGGTCAAAAAATAATAATAATAGTAATAAAAAAAAAAGAGGATAAATGTCTCGAAACCTGCCTCTTGAAATAGTTCAGGCCATACGAAGGAGGAAATACAGAAGCAGGCAGGGCTTTCAGAGTTTACCAGAAAGAGAGATGAATGATTGAGAATACTGATTGCATTAGAAGGTGAACAGAATAGGGATGAGAGAAAATAGAAAGTCTTGTGCAGCGAGTTAGAGGAGAGGAGTTGTTGAGGGGGAAGAGAGAGAGAGAGAGAGAGAGAGAGAGAGAGAGAGAGAGAGAGAGAGAGAGAGAGAGAGAGAGAGAAGACTAAATAGCGTGACTCTGTGGTGAAGGAAGCAGAGAGCGGGAAGACGAGTCCGTGAGTCAGTGTGCAGCGTCCCAACCTGGTAGTGTGAGGCGCGGCACCAGGACACCTTGGAATAGCGGTGTAAAGGACGTGATGTCGCGGTGACGTGGTGTGTTCCCGGATGTCACGTCGAGTAAGGGAGCCCCGGGAGACAGGTGAGTGGCCTTCCTTCCTTCCTTCCTTCCTTCCTTCCCTGACTTCTTTTCTCCCATATTCATCATTTCCTTCCTTTCCTTCTTTCTTCAAATCTTAATTTCCCTCATTCCCGCTCCTCCTCCTCCTCCTCCTCCTCCTCCTCCTCCTCCTCCTCCTCCTCCTCCTCCTCCTCCTCCTCCTCCTCCCGCAGCACAATCAGTCACCCTAAGAGGACCGTGTTTGCCAGGACCTCATTAAAGGGAGGGGGAGGGGAGGGGGAGAGAAACACGATCCTTCAGCTAATATATTCATCTTCCTCAGTGTCTCCTTCACCCTAGCCTCTCCTTTCTTCCTTCCTTCCTTCCTTCCTTCCTTTATTCATTCATTCATTCATTGTCTTTCTTCATTGCTTAGTCCTTCCATTCCTTCCTTTTCTTCTCTTCACTGACCTATCATATCCTTCCTTCCTTCCTTCCTTCCTTCCTTCCTTCCTTCCTTCCTTCCTTCCTTCCTTCCTTCCTTCAATGTCCCGTTACTGTTACAGATATGCACACTCTCATTACATGTATATTGACTGATTGATTGATTTTTTTATTCTTTCCATCCTTCCTTTTTCCTAAGTTTTTCCTTATTTTCCTCCTTATCTCCTCCTCCTTCTCCTCTTCCTCTTCTTTTTTTTTACCTTGTTGTTGTTCTTATTGTTTTTTCCTCTTGTTCTTCATCTTCATCTTTTTTTTCTTCTTCTTCTTCTTCTTCTTCCTCTTCTTCTTCTTCTTTTTCTTCTTCTTCTTCTTCTTCTTCTTCTTATTATTATTATTATTATTATTATTATTATTATTATTATTATTATTATTATTATTATTATTATTATTATTATTATTAATACTACTACTACTACTACTACTTCTACTACTACTACTACTACTACTACTACTACTACTACTACTACTACTACTACTACTACTACTACTACTACTACTACTACTATTCCTTTTTTCTTACCCGTCCTCCTCCTCCTCCTCCTCCTCCTCCTCCTGATCGGGTTTGCGGTCATTCGTCACCCAGAGGACCTCACGTCTCATTAGGGTGACGTGGTGGTGGTGGTGGTGGTGGTGATTCTTATTGTCAGCACTGATGATGATGGTGATGATGATGACGATAGTGATAATGATGATGATAGTGATGAGAACGATTATAACGAGGGGATTAGTAAATTTGATGTTTATAATGATGTTGATGATAGTGATGATGATGGTGATGATGAGATTGGTAATGATAATGGTGTAATACTGAAAATGAAAAATGGTGAAGATAATGACGATGATGGGAATGATAATAATGGTAAGGATGATGATGATGATAATGATATAATGATGGTGATGAAGGTGATAATAATGGTAATGATAATAGTGATAATGATGATGATGATGATGATGGTAATAGTGGTGATAATGACAGCAATGACAATGATAGCAATGATGAAAGTGATAACAGTAGTAATGAATATAATGCAGTGATAATAATAGTGATGAGTGATAATGATGGTAATAATGATAATGACAAGAATGATAATAATGACAATAATAGTGATGATAATGGCAATGATAATGATAATAATGGCAACAATAATAATAATGACACTGATAATAATAATAATGACAACAACAATGGTAATGATGACAAGGATAATGATGATAACGACAGCAACGATAATGAATGACAGTGATGACGTCAGCAATGAGACGCGTTGATTGGGAGGCATTGAATTGGTAGGAACAATTGTAATCACGTTTTCCCCTCTTCTTTTTTTTCCCTCCACGTGTTGACTGTCGGAAAAATGGGAAAAAAGGGAAAAAAAGATAACTAGCACGTTTTTTCCCATTAGCGTTGATGGTGTGATGATGTAACCAGTGATGTGATGATGAGATGTGTGTTGTCATTCTGCTCACCTGTTTCCTTATTGCGTCATCAGGTGAGGACGCGAGCACACGCTAACTCTCTTCTTTCTCTCTCTTCCTTCTTCGTTTTCCCTTTCTCACTGTCTTCTCTTTGTTTTTATCCCTCCCTCATTCTTTCCTTTTCTTCACTTTTCCTATTCCTTACTCCTATCTTTTCCTGTCCTTTCTTCTTTCTTTCTTTTCTTTCTTCATCTTTTTTTCCCTTTCTCAATGTCTTCTCTTTATTTTTCCCTCCCTCATTCTCTGCTTTTCTTCCCTTTTTCTAATCCCTACTTCTTCCATCTGTTCCTGTCCCTCCTTCCTTCCTTCCTTCCTTCCTTCCTTCCTTCCTTCCTTCCTTCCTTCCTTCCTTCCTTCCTTCCTTCCTTCCTTCCTTTCCCTTTGTTTTCTTCCTGTTGCCTTACACGTCCACCATAGCGTGTGTCATCAGGTGTGTGGCAGTAATTCGGACAGGTGAGGACGCAGGAACACAAGAACTTTCAAGGAAGCAGTTACCGCAGAGAGAAAGACTGACTGGATGCTAACACTTACATGAAAAAAACTGCCCGCTTCTGTTTTTCCTCCTGTCCATGTCTTTTCTTTTTTTCCCCTCCATTTTGTGTTTCCATTCAAAAAATGTAATAAAGACAAAGAAAGAGAGAAACAGCCAAGTTACCAAGGCTACCATACAAGTCTCGGATCCAGGTTCGAATCCCTTTGAGGTAAGAACAACATAGCACAGCCAGCACTCCCACAGTCTCCCTTTGAGCCCCGCCCGTCAGCCTGCCGTATTGGTGGTGAGTCCCCCAGTGAGGCACCCATCCATCTCTGTACTATGCTATGAAATACTTCCGCGCTGCATCTCCACTACGTTCAAAACGCTCTGGTTGAAGTGACACGGATTTTTAAGGATGTTTTTGCGGTTCCAGTGAAAGATTAACAAGATTTGTACATTATTAACAGGAGAAGCACTCTTTCAAATGGCACTACTTGAAGTGACACAGGTTTTTTAAGAGTGTTTTAATGGTTATTGTAAAAAGTTAACAAGATTTCCACAATATTAACAGGAGGAACACTTTTATGGGTGTTTTTGTGGTGATTCTTCTTTCCCTCAGTAATATTTCGATCCCATAAATTTTAGATGCAAATTTATCATCCCAAAATCGCATTCTGCTTTAAAATTATATGTAAAAGATAATGATACGAATATTAAGCCGCTCACTTCATAAAAATCACGTGTTTCAACCTAACCTAACGACACTACTAACCCAGCCTACGCACATTACTAACCTAATCTAACGTAACCTAACCTAACATAACCCAACCTAACCTAACCTAACCTAACCCAACCCAGCCTACCCACATTACTAACCTAATCTAACGTAACCTAAAATAACCAAACTAACCTAACCTCACTAGTGCTCACTCACTCCCTGTCTTCTTTCCCCCTCCCTGCCCCGTATCTCGTCTCGTGCCTTTCAAGGGCGTTAAGGTCTCTCCCGGGGCTAAACAGGAGCCACTGGTCTTGAGACTGCGATGTGATGTTGCGTGTTAGAATGAGGGTGTGGTGGAGGAGGAGCAGGAGAAGCAGGGGAGAGGTGGGAGGAAGGAAAAGAAAAATAAGAAGGAGTAGGAGGAGGAGGAGGAGAAAAAAAAATAGAAGACTAAAAGCAAATGGAATAAGAGGAGGAGGAGCAAGTGGAGGAGGAGGGGGAGGAGGAGCCGCGCGCATAGAATTGAGTTAGACGGCGGCAGTAAGTCTGTAAGGAAGTGAGAGAGAGAGAGAGAGAGAGAGAGAGAGAGAGAGAGAGAGAGAGAGAGAGAGAGAGAGAGAGAGAGATAGGCGGAAGCGAAGGACATTGAAATACACACACACACAAACACACACACACACACACACACACACATTAATACCAAAAAAAAACTTACATGACCAGCGGTATGTGTGTGTGTGTGTGTGTGTGTGTAGGTGTGGGTGTGTGTGTGCGTGCGCGTGCGTGCGTGCGGGGCCAACAAATTAATGTGTGTCAGAGTCCGGTGACGAATGGTGGTGTGTGTGTGTGTGTGTGTGTGTGTGTGTGTGTGTGTGTGTGTGTGTGTGTGTGTGTGTGTGTGTGTGTGTGTGTGTGTGTGTGTGTGTGTGTGTGTGAACTTATTTTTCGCTGATGATGGATTGCTGAGATGTCGTGTACAGCCTTGTTAGAGAAAGAGAGAGAGAGAGAGAGAGAGAGAGAGAGAGAGAGAGAGAGAGAGAGAGAGAGAGAGAGAGAGAGAGAGAGATACGGCGCGGAAAAAATGGACAGACAGAAACATCGATAAACTTTTTTAAACAGACCTAGAGAGAGAGAGAGAGAGAGAGAGAGAGAGAGAGAGAGAGAGAGAGAGAGAGAGAGAGAGAGAGAGAGAGAGAGAGAGAGAATAGGCAATAGTACTCGCAAATAAACTGAAAACACTCCAACTGACAAAGTTACACACACACACACACACACACACACACACACACACACACACACACACACACACACACACACACACACACACACACACACACACACACACACACACACACACACACACACACACACACACACACACACTCAAAATGACCTAGTAAATTACGCCCCCCCTCTCTCTCTCTCTCTCTCTCTCTCTCTCTCTCTCTCTCTCTCTCTCTCTCTCTCTCTCTCTCTCTCTCTCTCTCTCTCAAGAATACGAAAAAGAGAGGGATGAAAGGAATATGCAAAAGAATTAAGTTAGAGAGAGAGAGAGAGAGAGAGAGAGAGAGAGAGAGAGAGAGAGAGAGAGAGAGAGAGAGAGAGAGAGAGAGAGAGCATGTTTTCCCACAAAAGAGAAAACGAGAAACACATTTGCTGACAAACACATGACACTTAAATTCTCGTAAATGGTGTGTGTGTGTGTGTGTGTGTGTGTGTGTGTGTGTGTTGGCAGTATACTTGTTTCTGAGCCGAGTTTGTGTTATGCTTCTCTTGTTTCTCTTTCTCTATATATATTTTTGCAACTTACTTAAAAAAAAAAAAAAAATCATAGTCTTTATAGAAGTTACCCTTAAAATTCACACTTTCTTTTTTATTTATTCGGGTTTAGATCAGTTTTCCTTTTTTATTTCATGTCTTATTTTTTCCAGCCTATATTTTTGCTACTTGCCTTCTAAATACCTATTAGAAATCATATATTAACTATTTTTTTTATTGGCATTCATTAAAATTCACCTTAGGTTTTAATATTCAACTTGAGATTCCTTCAATTTTCCTCTTAATTTAATGCTATATTTAATCGATGGGCGTCAGTGGCTGGATGGATA
>NC_087176.1:7707500-7745000 GCF_035594125.1 Scylla paramamosain
TTGAAAGATTAGACAAATGTATGGATGGGGATGATAGGTGGAAATAGGCAGGCATGCTCTATACAGGGAGTGCCACGTGTAGGCTTTATGGCTTCCTGCACCAACCCTTGTGTTCCTGCGCAGTGACAGGTCTTCTCCCTATATATATACAAAAAAACCAAATATTTATGCCTGTTTATATTCATTAGTCTGTCTCTACCTTTATCTCTCAGCCCAGTACATTCCCAGACCAACACACACACACACACACACACACACACACACACACACACACACACACACACACACACACACACACACACACACACACACACACACACACACACACACACACACACACACACACACACACACATTTCCTGCCTTCAGAGAGCCGCTTGGCTGCCTTGTTGTGGGAACCGACCCGCCCCACCAGGATATGGAGGTTCCGGCGGGGTGTAGGGAGGAGGAGGAGGAGGAGGAGGAGTGAGGGAGGGGTTGATAAGGGAAAAGGTACAGCAAGAGACTGGATGAGTGAAGGAGGAGGTGGGTGAGGAAGAGTAGGAGGTGCTAGAAGAAGAGAAGAAGGAAGGGAAGATGATAAGGAAAAAGGAAGAGGAAGAGACTGAATGAAAGGAGTAGTAGTAGTAGTAGTAGGAGGAGGAGGAATACAAAGGAATACAAAGGAAAGCCAAACAGCAACAGACCTTTTGGTCCTTGCAAGGCTGTTTGGTAACTACTTCTAACTAGCGATAGGGAAGAGAGACAGGACAGCATAGCAGAAGGCTCCTCCCCACCCACCACTCCCTCCAGCTTGCGCTGGCATGGAAATAGTTGGGAAAAGTACCATGCAGTATGGAAAAACTGACATGGAAATTTTCATAGGAAAGGATGAAAGGAAGTTCTACTATTCACCCTACGGTGAACTCTATACGCCTATCTGAAAGTTAATACAAGTTATATTAAAACTGGTGTAGAATAAGAGTTTATTAGTGTATTTAGTAATTATTCGGACAAGAAGAGAGCTTGTTGGGGATTTGCTTTTAAATATTTGTCTATTTTATTTTTGAATGATTCAATACTATTGCTGTTCACAATTTCGGCAGGAAGTTTATTCCATATATTTACTATACGTAAATATATGGAGGAGGAGGAGGAGGAAGAGGAGGAGGAGGAGGAGAAGGATACTGTTGTTTTTGTGTTCACTCTCACTTCGCTCTTCCTCTCATTCCACCCTCTTCCTCTCATTTCGCCACTCTCTCTCTCTCTCTCTCTCTCTCTCTCTCTCTCTCTCTCTCTCTCTCTCTCTCTCTCTCTCTCTCTCTCTCTCTCTCTCTTTGGAATCCTTTGTAGTGTTGCTTAATCCTTTGTATCACTTGCTAAACCTACCTCATCATTTCCAGTTTTTTCCCAATCCTTTGTATTCCTTTATACTTCTTTGTGATTATAATGTTTCCTAATCCTTCGTAATGCTTTCCAGTCTTTCGTAATCCTTTGTATTTTTTGTAATCCTATGCAGGCTTTTGTAATTTTTTGTAATCCTTTATAATTCTTTGTATTCCTTTGTTTTTTTTTCCTTATTGTTATTCTTTGTAATCATTTATAGTTTTATGTAACCCTTTATATTTTGCAGTCCTTTATAATCCTTTGTAATCTTTTGTAATCCTTTATAATCCCTTGAAATATTTTCGTCGTTTGTAATCCTTTGCAATGCTTTATAATCCTTTGTAATCCTTTATTATCCTTTGTAATGCTTTATAATGCTTTGCAGTTCTTTATAATCCTTTCCAATCCTTTATAATCCTTTGTAGTCCTTTATAATCCTTTCTAATGCTTTATAATTCTTTGTAATCCCTTATAATCCTTTGTAATGCTTTATAATCCATTGCAATCCTTTATAATCCTTTGCAATCCTTTATAATTCTTTGTAATTCTTTATAATCCTTTGTAATTCCATGTCATCCCTTATCTTTGCAATATTCTCTCTCCCTCGCAGGACACCGGGGACTGAAGATTCTGCCGCTCTGCCCCAGACGCTGCCCACCCCGGCTGCCACGCGAGTGAGCACCCGACCTTGTAAGTACAGAGAGAGAGAGAGAGAGAGAGAGAGAGAGGTGGGGGGGGGCGACAACGAACCCTATTCTAAATTATATCTGTGCCGCACCTCTACTACTTTCATAAGAACATAAAAAGCATAAGAAAATAAGGGAAGCTGCAGGAAGCCATCAGGCCTACACGTGGCGGTCCCTGCATGAAACACACATGCCTGTTTCCACCTATCATCTTGCAAAAGGCTGTAGTTGAGTAGTTGAAGTGACACGGGTTTATTTATTTATTTATTTATTTATTTATTTATTTATTATTATTTTTTTTGTGCGGTACTAGTGACAGATTAACATTTCTACATTATTAACAGGAGAAGCACTCTTGGAAACCCTGCTAATCATCTCTCATGGTGAAGTGACACGAGTTTTCAAGGGCGTTTTTACAGTTTTAGTGACAGATTAACATTTCTACATTACTAACTGGAGAAGCACTCTTGAAAACCCTGCTTATCATCTCTGTGACCTTAGAAAATAGTCGTGGTGAAATGACACGAGTTTTCAAGGGCGTTTTTACAGTTCTAGTGACAGATTAACAACATTTCTACATTATTAGCTGGAGAACCTCTTGAAAACGCGGGTAATTATCTCTGTGACCTTTGAAAATAGTTGTGGTGAGAGAGCTAAGCGTTCTTTAATAGGGGCAAGAGAGAGCTTTTTTAAAACAATTAGATAAATGTATGAATGGGTATTGTAGGTGGGGTGAGAGAGAACAATGAGGGGAGAGGGGAGAGATGAGGGGAGTGAGGGGAGGCAGGGATGACAGACGGTAAAATTTCCGGGACAAAATTGAGTGTCGGTAGCGAGAGAGAGAGAGAGAGAGAGAGAGAGAGAGAGAGAGAGAGAGAGAGAGAGAGAGAGAGAGAGAGAGTAAACTAACAGACCTACTGAAACAAAAATTTCTCTCTCTCTCTCTCTCTCTCTCTCTCTCTCTCTCTCTCTCTCTCTCTCTCTCTCTCTCTCTCTCTCTCTTCTTCTTCTTCTTCTTCTTCTTCTTCTTCTTCTTCTTCTTCTTCTTCTTCTTCTTCTTCTTCTTCTTCCTCCTCCTCCTCCTCCTCCTCCTCCTCCTCCTCCTCCTCCTCCTCCTCCTCCTCCTCCTTCTCCTCCTCACCACCATCACATCACTTCCCCTCCCTTCCCCTCCCCTCCCTCTCTCTTCCTGCCCTCTTTCCCCCAAAAATAACCCCCATAACACTCCCTCCCTCTAAATATTGTGAGGAATTAAAAGTTGGGGAGGAGGTGGTGGTGGTGGTGGTGGTGGTGGTGGTGTGTCTCTTCCCCTCCCATCTTCCCTCTCCCCTCTCCCCAACAAGCGTGTGTAGCTGTGATAGGCTTGGAGAGAAAGGAAAGGGGGTAGGGAGAGGGAAAGGGGGTAGGGAGAGGGAGAGGGGAGGGAGAGAGGGAGAGGTGTTTGAAAGTACGACAATTGTTTAACTCATAAAGAGAAGCTATGGTTCTCTCTCTCTCTCTCTCTCTCTCTCTCTCTCTCTCTCTCTCTCTCTCTCTCTCTCTCTCTCTCTCTCTCTCTCTCTCTCTCTGTTGTTATTTGTTATATTTATTTTCGTTGGCAGATAAAACTCTCTCTCTCTCTCTCTCTCTCTCTCTCTCTCTCTCTCTCTCTCTCTCTCTCTCTCTCTCTCTCTCTCTCTCTCTCTCTCTCTCTCTCTCTCTCTCTCTCTCTCTCTATATATATATATATATATATATATATATATATATATATATATATATATATATATATATATATATATATATATATATATATATAACTATTTTCATTTATTTATTTATTTAATCATTTACGTAGAAAAAATATACATATTGTTTGTTTGTTTATTGTAATTTTTTTGTTTTGTTTTATTGTGGTTGCATCATACTGAGAGAGAGAGAGAGAGAGAGAGAGAGAGAGAGAGAGAGAGAGAGAGAGAGAGAGAGAGAGAGAGAGAGAGAGAGAGAGAGAGAAAGTAAATTGGCTTTCACTTTTATGAGAAAACTTTAATTTCCTCACAAGTGTTGTTTGTGTCAGTCACTTGCTTGTCTGTCTGTCCGTCTGTCTGTCAATTAGTGAGTTTATCCGTCAGTTAGTCAGTCAGTCAGCCATTCAGTCAGTCAGTCAGCCATTCAGTCAGTCAGTCAGCCAGTCAGTCCGTCAGTCAATCAGTCTGCCAGCCAGCCGGTCATTCAATAGTAGTTGTAATAGTAGTAATAGTAGTAGTAGTAGTAGTAATAGTAGTAGTAGTAGTAGTAGTAGTAGTAGTAGTAGTAGTAGTAGTAGTAGTATCATCACTCCTAGGTAATATAATCGATCACCTTAGTCAGCACCCTAGTTATCACCCTAGTCACCCTAGTCATCACCCTAGTCATCTTAGTCACCATCCTAGTCATCTTAGTCACCACCCTAGTCGCCACAATAGTCACAATAGTCTTCACCCTATTCATCTTAGTCATCACCCTCACCACCCTCACCGCGATCCCAATCAAACTGTATTTCCAAGTCTAGCGAGGGTGAAGTGTGGGGGGTAGGGGGTAGATATATCACGCTAATATTCTAAAAATGGGGGGTATATATTTAACGCTTGTATTTTTATTTATCTTTAAATTTTTGGTAGATATTTTATGCTAATATTTTTTTTTAAAGGGCGCTACTTTTTCACATTCGTTATTAAATGGGAGGTACTTTTTCACACAGTATTTATTTATTTATTTATTTATTTATTTATTTATTTATTTATTTGATATTTCATGCTCATGTTTTTAAGGGGGTGTTTTTTCACGCTTCTTTTTTTGGAGGGGGGCATTTAACGTTAAGTATTTTTAAAGGAAAGTCTCTCTCTCTCTCTCTCTCTCTCTCTCTCTCTCTCTCTCTCTCTCTCTCTCTCTCTCTCTCTCTCTCTCTCTCTCTCTCAAAGGTGATGTTTTGAAGTGTGAGAATAACACGGAAGGAGACGAAAGAGGAGAGAGAGAGAGGGGGGGGAGGTTGCTAGGTGATGCCCAGGTACATAATTAATGGGAGAGGGGAGAGAGGGAGAGAGAGAGAGACAGATGGGGGTTAGAGATGGTAAGGATGCGAAGGAATGGTGGAGAGAGAGAGAGAGAGAGAGAGAGAGAGAGAGAGAGAGAGAGAGAGAGAGAGAGAGAGAGAGAGTCGGGGTGGACGAGGCAGCGAGTGTGAAAAATTTGTTTACACGAAAAAACTGTTTGATGATGCCTGTAGTGACGGACCGATATTGAGAGAGAGAGAGAGAGAGAGAGAGAGAGAGAGAGAGAGAGAGAGAGAGAGAGAGAGAGAGAGAGAGAGAGAGAGAGAAGGGAAGCTGATAAACAAAGTTGATGTACTAACGTTCTACTGCTACTACTACTATTACTACTACTGCTACTACTACTACTACTACTGCTACCACCACAACCACCACCACTACCAGAGAGAGAGAGAGAGAGAGAGAGAGAGAGAGAGAGAGAGAGTCTATGAAGGCGTGAATTACCATTGGCTAAGGAATGTGCAAAGTTGAGAGCTAAGGACCTGAGATGGATGGAGGAAAGTGGAGGAAAGTGGAGGAAAAATTAATATTTGTCATTAATCTGCCACAGGAGGAGGAGGAGGGTGGTGATGGTGGTGGTGGTGGGTGGTGGTGGTGGTGGAGAGGATGCGAACAAGAAGACAAAAATAAAAGAATAAGAGGAGAGAAAAAGAAGTTGGAAGAGGAAGAGGATAATAGAAGAGAAAAGGAAAAGAACAAAGAAAAGAAAAAAAAATGAACGAAAGATAAAATAAAGAAAAGTAAAAAAAGAAAAAAAGAAAAGAAGTAAAAAGTAAAGAAAAATAATTGAAAGAAAATGAGGAAGAGAAAAAAAGAAAAGGAAAGGGAAAAAAAAGTTGGTGCAGGAAGCCATCGATAGACCTACACGTGGCAGCCTCTGCATAAAACATGCCTGCCTATTTGCACCTCTCATCCCCGTCCATAAATTTGTTTAATCTTCCTTGAAAACTCATTAATGACTCAGCACTAACAACTTATTACTGAATTTGAACACATTAGCACATTTATTTCATTTATTTATCTTGTAATCTAATGAGGTTAACTATTTCAGCATTTATCATTATGAGGTGTTTAGAATTTCCTTTCTGATAGTGTACTTGTGTCTGTATCTGGGTGATTATAGAGAGAGGTGGTGTGCAGTGTATTTGAACTGGTAACAATGCGCATTACAAGTATTGTGTTATATTATCAACACGTGGGAGAGGCGTCTGGTAGCGAGGTGTCTGGAAGTACAGCCCATTATGTTCTCCTGCAGGCTCGTACTCAAAAACGCTTTGCTCCATCACCACAACTATTTTCAAAGGCCACATGAATAAATCAACCGGGTTCTCAAGAGAGTTTTCCTTGTTAATAGGGTATAAATCTTGTCATTCTGTCACAAGAACTGTAAAAACACCTTTAAAAACATGTGTCAGTTCATCACAGCTATTTTCAAAGGCCACAGAGATGATCAGCCAGGTTGTCAAGTGTTTCTCCTGTTAATGATGTATAAATGTTGTCAATCTATCACTAAAACCATAAAAAAAGACATTCTTAAAAACCTGTGTTAATTCAGAACTATTTTCAAAGGCCACAGAGATGATTAGCCGGGTTCTCAAGTGTTTCTCCTTTTAATGATGTATAAATGTTGTCAGTCTGTCAATAAAACCATAAAAAAATCCTTAAAAACCTATCCATTCATCATGACTGTTTTCAAAGGCCACAGAAATTATTAGCCGGGTTTTCAAGAATGTTTCTCTCCTGTTAACAGTGTATATATCTTGTCAATCTGTCACCAAAACTACAAAAAAACACCCTTAAAAATCTGTGCCAATTTATCACTACTATTTTCAAAGGCCACAGAGATGGTCAGCCAGATTCTCAAGAGTGTTTCTCCTGTTAATAGTGTATAAATCTTGTCGATGTGCCACTAGAACCATAAAAACATCCGTAAAAACCCGTGTCACTTGAAGTAAACCCTTTTGAAAGTAATGAAGTGCTGTACAGAAGTGTTTCAGAATATGGATTCAAGTCACGCCCATCTTACAAGGTCCCCAAGATACGACATTTAAATTCTACTAAATATTTCCTCTGCATTCTCCATCAAAAATCATAAAAAAAAAAGTTATACAAATCAGTAAGGATGAATAAAAGCACTGATGAATAAACTTGCAGCCAATTCATTTCATTCCTTCACTTCACATCCTTTCTTTTCTCCCCCCAAAAAATATAATACAAACAAAAAAAAAAGGCAAAATGAGAACTTTGTGTCAAGTCTGAACATCAAACACACATAAGACCAACATTCTGCCAATCTCTTGCCTTTTCTTCTCCTCCTTCCCCCAAAACAAGAGTGATGGGAGGCTTGTAAGTAAGGCTGAATAACAAACACTAATATTGGGAGATGTACAGTGGGAGCCAAAAGTCTTGCAACCTTCCACACTCCACTTCACGAATTGTTCAGTGCCTCTCCTCGCATTTCCAGTCCTTTCATCTGCTGACAGCCACCTTGCAGAGCTGAACAGGTGAGATTAGTGGCTATATTATCAAAGCAAAATGGTTAACAGGAGACCAGAGGGGAGACTGAAGAAGACCCAGTGACGGTGTGTGGAGGATGACATGATAAGAAAGAAGTTAGATTGAGTAAAGAAAGAACAGGGCAAGAAAGAACTTAGGTTAGGAGACTAGAGAAGAGTTGGGGGTGTTGTGTGGAGAACATGACAAGAATAATGAAAGGTTAGGTTAAGTTAGACTAGTGGGAAGACCAAAGATGACCTGAGGACCATGTGTGGAGGTCATAGAAGAGAAAGCAAATACATCTAACCAAATAATAATTGTAATAATAATAATAGTGATGACAAGGACAAAAATCTCAGATCAAAGACGTTAATATTGAGAGAAAAGACAATTGTGAAAAAATTTGAAAGTGAGTGTGGAAATTTTTGACTCCTAACCCCAAGTATACATAGGTTAGTGTATGCATATTATGTACAAATGATAAACAACTACATAGCTACTTACATACATACACCAACTCATTCGTACACTCACTCGCGGCAGACATACACACACACACGCGCACACGTTATGTACAAAATCACACCTAGGGTTTACATTAGGTTATGCATATGAGTCATTTTTGCTGTAATAGAGGAGAGCTAAATAGATCAACAATATTGGTGGTGGTGGTGGTGGTGGTGGTGGGGGGGGTGGTGGTAGTGGTGGTGGTGGTGGTGGTCCGTCACTCCATTCCAGTAACAAAACTAACTTCTGAAATGTTTTGTTGCCTTGTCCTGACTGCTGTGGAAGTCATTGGGGCTTTCAAGGGTGTTTTTATGATTGCAGTGTTAGTTTGGCAGGCTGCAGTGGAAGTTATGGGGGTTTTCAAGGGTTCTAGTGATAGTTTAATGCAATCTAGTGGAAGTTATTAGGGTTTTTCAAGGTTCTAGTGATAGTTTAATGCAATCTAGTTGAAATTATTGGCTTTTTTTTAAGGTTTCTAGTGATAGTTTAATGGAGATGAATGAAATTTATTGGGTTTTCAAAGATTCTTATGACAGTTTAATGCAGTCTAGCAGAGGTTATTGGGATTTTTTCAAGGTTCTAGTGATAGTTTAATAAATTCTAGTGGAAGTTATTGGGTTTTCAAGGTTCTAGTGACAGTTTAATGCAGTCTAATGGAAGTTATTGGGGTTTTCAAGGTTCTAGTGATAGTTTATTAGATTCTAGTGAAAATCACCGAAATTTCTAAGGATTTTTTTAATGATTCCAGTGATAGCTTTAGAGGTCGTAGTCAAAGTTATTTAGGTTTTCAAGGGCCTGGCTATAGTTTAAGAGGCTGCACTGGAAGTTATTATGATTTCCATGGTTGTGGTGAAAGTTTAAGACACTCATGAAAGTAAGCAAAGTTTTTTAAGTTCTTGCAAGTCCAGCAATACCCTGAGAAGACCCCACTGCAGTGAACACAGCCATGAGCACCCCAGCCAATCACCAGGCCAGCCTTGCAAACCAGCCCTGGCAAGACACCAAAGCATTTTGAGCACACACCAACAGAGCCTGGCAACACACCAGCACCCCACACACTCACCCACACTCCCACCTAGGCTGCCACTGCACACAGCCCACAACAGCATCTTCTGCAGCATGAGAGGGGTGTGGCAGGGGAGGTAGGGAAGGTGGCAGGGACTCAGGAGTGCAGCAGGGGATGTGGCAGGGGGGCAGGGACTCAGGAGCGTAGCAGAGTCTTTTGCAGCACGTGGGCGTCGGCTGGCTCAATGCGTTTGTAGTAATGCTGTTTGGTCTCCACCACCTCAAACCCAAACTTCTTGTAGAAATCCAACGCTCCGTCATTGTTCACCTGCACGTGTCTGCAACGAAAGGCGTGTCTCAATGGGTGTTGTGTGCATAATAATACAAGGGGTTTTGGGGTTTAAGTGTTGTGTGCATAAGAACACAAGGGTTTCTTAGGTGTTGTGTGCATAAGAATAGAAGGGTTTTTTAGGGTTTTAAATGTTGCAATGCATAAGAACACAAGGGGTTTCAGGTGTTGCATGCATTAGAATGAGTTTTAGGTGTTGTGTGTATAAGAACACAAGGATTTCAGTTTCAGGTGTTGTGTGCATAAGAACTCAAGGGGTGTCAAGTGTTGTGTGCATAACATGAGGGTTTTGGGTGTTGTATGCATGAGAATACAAGAGATTTTTGGGTGTTGCATGCATAAGAACACAAGATTTTTTAATACAAGAGGGGCACCAGGCAAGAACAACAAAATTTATAAAAGAAAAAAAAAAATGTCCCACTGAGCTGCCAGTCCCCAAAGATGAGCCAAAAAGATTAACCAGATCTAGGAGTGTCTTGAAACCCCACTCCGGAAAGACTTCAGACCCTGGGAAGGGGGAAATACAGAAGCAGGCAGGGAGTTCAGTTCAGGGTAGGTGTTGAAGTTAGCAAGCTCACAAGGGAGGTCCAAGTTTGAGTCCCAGGCACAGCAAGGCTGGTGGGCAGCCTCTTATTGCAAGCTGAGGGTTGTGGTCTGCCTGTTCCAGCATGTGGCGTTTGAGCGACCTCAAGTTCGTCTTAAGAAACGCCTTACTCTCTCACCACGACTATTTTCAAAGGCCACAGGGATGATTAGCCTGGTCCTCAAGGGTGTTTCTCCTGTTAGTAATGCAGAAATATTGTTAATCTGTCACTAGCACTGTAAAAACACCCTTAAAAACCAAGCATCACTTCAGTAAGAGCCTTTGAATGTAGTGGAGGTGCAGCACAGTGTTTCAGAATGGTTCTCAGTCCTGCACAAAGACTGGACCTACAAACCCTGACCTTTTTCTATAAGGAAGTGGCTTTGTGACCATGTGACCCACAGCAAAGTAAAGTAAAAGAAGCCATCTAGTCTACATGTGGTAGTCCCAGTATGAAAACACCACTTTTCTTCAAACAAACACACACACACACACACACACACACACACACACACACACACACACACACACACACACACACACACACACACACACACACACACACACACACACACTCACACACACACACACACACACACACACACACACACACACTCTCTGTCTCTCTCTCTCTCTCTCTCTCTCTCTCTCTCTCTCTCTCTCTCTCTCTCTCTCTCTCTCTCTCTCTCTCTCTCTCTCTCTCTCTCTCTCTCTCTCTCTCTCTCTCTCTCTCTCTCTCTCTCTCTCTCTCTCTCTCTCTCTTCTTTCCATTATTACTAACCTAAACTTGTCTATTTCACACACACACACACACACACACACACACACACACACACACACACACACACACACACACACACACACACACACACACACACACACACAGAGAAGGAATCAGTCATCTCTCTTATGGTGAACAACTTAAGAGACCTAAAACTCTATCAACTCATAAAAATGCTCTTCAGTCACCCCTTAGTCCTCTTCTGTATCAATTTGTGCATTAGACTGCCACCTCTCTCGGTCTCTCACTCATCAATAGTAAACTACACAAAACTTTTCATTAGCCTTATTTAAAACACTGCATAAGGTACATAACTCAGTCCTTATTAGCAATACACTATATATTTAGCCTTACTAGTGCATGAGACTGGCATACACACCCCTTCCCTCCCACACACACCCACACAGGCACACACGCACACACCCATTTCTTCCCAAATGCAAACACACACACCCATTCCCTCCCAATACACAAATACACACACTCCTTCCCTTCCATACACACACACTGCATAGTGTAGTGGTCAGCACGCTCAGCTCACAACCAAGAAGGCCCGGGTTCGAATCCTGGGTTGCGGTGAGGCAAATGGGTGAGCCTCTTAATGTGTTCACGTAGCAGCAAGTAGGTGTGGGATGTAATCTGCGGGATTGTGACCTCGCTGCCCTGGTGTGTGGTGTGTAAGTGGCTTCAGTCCTACCCAAAGATCAGTCACTATGAGCTCTGAGCTCATTTTGTAGGGTAACAGCAGGCTGGGTGACCAGCAGATGAGCGTAGGTGAATCACACACACACACACACACACACACACACACACACACACACACACACACACACACACACACACCACTCACAGGAAGATTGAGTTGAAGTTTCCCTCCTTCTCGACAAAATTCAGCACATGTTCAAGCATCTTGGTGCCAATGCCAAGCCGTCTGTAAGGCGCCAGGCAGCCCAGTGTCATGATGTACAGGCGCCGCTGCCCCTCCTGCACGTCCACACGGCAGCACACGCCTCCCACCACCATGTCGTTGTAGTAGGCTGCAAATGGGTTGGTTTGGTTAGGTTAAGTTAGGTTAAGTTTGGTTTGGTTTAGTTTAGTTTGGTTAGGTTTAGTTTGGTTAGGTTAGGCTAGGTTAGGTTTGGTTAAGTTTGGTTTGGTTTGGTTTAGTTAGATTGGGTTTGGTTTGTTAGGTTTGGTTAGGTTAGGTTTAGTTAGGTTAGGTCTGGTTTGGTTTAGTTTGGTTTGGTTCCTATTACTACTACTAACTTAACTAGCCTTGTCTCTCTCCCAGACACACCCAGGTTAGGTTAGGTTATTACTACTACTACTACTACTACTACACAACACAGGTATATATAACATGATACACACACACACACACACACACACACACACACACACACACCCAGCTTTGCCAGTTCGCCTGCCTCCAGCACATCTTTATAAAACTTGTCATTGTAGCTGACAGGGAACACCACTTGGTTCAGGAGCTTCAGCTGTTTGATGTTGTGGGGTGTTACGTCACCCAGCTCTATGCGGCCCCTGGGGTAGAGAGAGAGAGAGGGGGGTGAGAATGTTACACTTATTATCATTTAATTTTTGCAGTTTTCCTTATTTTATTTTCTTATTACTTCATGCTCAATATTGTTTGGTTCAATGAGAGAGAGAGAGAGAGAGAGAGAGAGAGAGAGAGAGAGAGAGAGAGAGAGAGAGAGAGAGAGAGAGAGAGTTTCATCTTTATTTTATGTTCTTACTTTCCCTTCATGCAAAATTGATATCAGTTTGCTTAATTTTGTGTGTGTGTGTGTGTGTGTGTGTGTGTGTGTGTGTGTGTGTGTGTGTGTGTGTGTGTGTGTGTGTGTGTGTGTTCTCGCAGCAGTCCTTGTATACAACATGCCCGCCTATTTCCACCTATCATCTCCATCCATCCATTTGTCTTGTCATTCAAAGCTCCCTATAGACTTGACACTAACAGCCTGATTACTAAGTCCATTCCAGTCACCTGCCACTCTAACTTAATCTAGACTTACCTTAACCTAACCCTTCTAACTGCATTGACAGGTAGTTTCTGTATATACTAACCTAACCTATCATAAATCTAACTTAATGCAACCTGACTACCAAAGCTAACCTAATCTGGCTTAACCTAACCTACGAAATGACTACCTTAACAACCTCATCTAATCTAACCTAACAACTAATCTAAACTAACAACCTAACCTGATTTAACCTAACCTAACCTTACCCACGAAATGATCCTTCACCCTCATTCCTGCCCCTGACACTCCCTGACCCCCACCAAACCTGCTGCCCCGATCCCCAGCACCCTCCCTACCCACCCCCACCACCCTCACCCAAATTACCTAACGTAACCTAACCTGACCTGACCCGAAACAAACCTAACCGAGCCACGTGACCTGACCCCTGACCACTTCACCCTGACACACACACACACACACACACATATACACACACAGTACTCTCACTCTTTCTCTCACGGGTATTTTGATCAAGAGTGAGAGGTGAGGCAGTGTAGCTCTCCTGCGCGCACTCACACCTCACAGCGGGACTTACTTCCTCATGTTGGCAGGGAGAGGAGAGGGAGAGGAGAGAGAGAGGCGGGAGGCGGTCAGCACACCACACAGGAGGCCGCCATCATGGTGAGCCCGGCTGGTGACGTCATCTTCCCGCCATTAAGCTGCTCCTGACGTCACTCTTGCGTCACCGCCCAGATTAAAGCTTGAACTTGGTGTAGTAGTGACCTACAACGGAGACTTGTATTCTGAAGTCCTTTGCTCTCTCACCATGACTGTTTTCCAAGGCCACAGAGATGATTAGCCGGGTTCTCAAGAGTTTTTCCTGTTAATAATATAGAAATGTTGCTAATCTGTCACTAAAACCGTAAAAACCTGTGCAACTAGAGCCTTTTGAAAGTAGTGGAGATTCAGACAGAGGTGTTTCAGAATATGGTCCTGTAACGTGAGGTTCAGGCTGATCCAAGGTGTTAACTATTCGAATTTCGCGCTGTTTTTCTAAAGCAGCCGCAGAAAATTAGTCACTCAGTTGCAGCTAATGTGGGTATAATTTATAGTCTGACTCACCTGGTTGACTCACCTGTTGGCTATCCTTTCTCGACATATATGTATAAGCAGGTAGAGGTTATTTATATGAATATAAGATCAGCGCGAATCTGCAGGTGCGCCAGTCAGTAAGATTTCAATGCAAGAGTAAGCTTTACTAATAGTAGTGACTGAGCTGTGAACCTTTTTATTCGTGTTGCACTTTTTTTCACGTCGCTTCATGCACAAAGGTTATATTTAAAACACTTCTTTACGTGACGGCAAGCAAAACAAGCATTATGTCTTTGAAACTGCTATTGTTATTGTTACTATCTGCATAAAAGAAGTTATTATTGCTATTTTCACTTTTCGGAGTGAGGGAAGAGCAAAACGGTGGCACGTCGCGCTGCTCTCTCCAATAAAGACATTAAACAAATCCTCTCAGAGAGATTTACTTGATGACACCGCCACGCCGGAACACGAGACTCCGCCACTGGTGCCCCAAACAGGTCACCACCACGTTGTCCCGCTGCCTCACCAGGTGCTGTCACGCTTCCAGCCTCTATGCAGCACCGCCCCGTGCTAGACGTTCGTGGAGCCTCGAATGTCCAACCCGTTAGTCAAAAAAGAGGCCATGCAATGTCTGACTGTAACTGTGACATCATGAGCCGCCGTCTGAGTGCAGCACTGAGGGAGACTCATCCTGCCATCCTGCCATCGCGAGGCCCCTTCACCAGTGCCATCGCGAGGCCCCTTCACCAGTGCCATCACGAGGCCCCTTCACCAGTGCCAGTGGTCATTCTCCCTCATCACAGGCACCTCTTTTTGTGCACCAGTGGAGTCTGGTAATTGATATTTCTTAAATTCTTCCCTCAAAGGAAAAGGAAATACTACAGGTTTGATATTTGTTGATGTGACAAGTGACGTTCATGCGCCAGATACAATAACATGATTTTACTGATTCTTTTATTTTCAAAAGAAACAAAATAGAGAAATAATCATCATTCTACTCAGATGTCCTTTATATTAAAGATGGATAGCCTTTTGGCGATATGAAGTTGTTGTTGTATGTGTTCTGAGAGAGAGAGAGAGAGAGAGAGAGAGAGAGAGAGAGAGAGAGAGAGAGAGAGAGAGAGAAAATTAACTATTGCGTCATCAGAAACGCTTGATCTTGATCTTAATGGTACGGGCGACAATATTTGGTCCGGATATATAATGTGTGTGTGTGTGTGTGTGTGTGTGTGTGTGTGTGTGTGTGTTCTTGCCTAATTACATTTCCACAGGATTGAGTCGAACCCGTATTGCCCCGTCTTTTAAAGTTGATTTGTCATATTCATCTTTAAGTTGTGCATGCTGCGTCACTCACAGCTTGGCCAGTGAATGCATTGCAGTACTACACCTGGTTGCTGTGGCAGGAAAACTACATCACCCGACGTCTTTCTTTGCTCTACTCTGTTTAATGCGGCACCACAAAATCCGAAATACCAATCTTTTCTTTCCCTTCCACACATTTGTACAACATAGTCAGGTCACCTTTTCATCGCGCGAGTGTGTGTGTGTGTGTGTGTGTGTGTGTGTGTGTGTGTGTGTGTGTGTGTGTGTGTGTGTGTGTGTGTAAATAATAACAAGCAGGTAACTAATATGACACTCATTAAAGACTGGCCACACACACACACACACACACACACACACACACACACACACACACACACACACACACACACACACACACACACACATACACACTGCATCACCATCTGACAAACTCTGGATATCCTTGACGGTGAGTGTGGCAGAGTTTGGCAAGAGACAAGGGCAGGCAGGTCATGTGGCTTAAATTTATCAATGGGCGGTGTGTGTGTGGCCCCTTGAGAGAGAGAGAGAGAGAGAGAGAGAGAGAGAGAGAGAGAGAGAGAGAGAGAGAGAGAGAGAGAGAGAGAGAGAGAGAGAGAGAGAGAGAGATAATTAATTGCAGAGAAATAAACACACACATCTTAATCTTTCTATCAATTAACTGTTAGAATATGAGAGCTAGTGATGAGATTTGTTACTAAGTATAATGATAACAATTGATAACGTAAAGAACACAAGAGAGAGAGAGAGAGAGTTATGAAGCTATACACTGTCCTCACCACCCAGGCTTCTCTCATACCACTTTTCATACATCGAGGCCTCTTTCTCCTTGTACAATTACCATTCCAGGATCTTCTGCCGTTCCACCTTATTTTTCGATTCATTCAGTTCCATCCCACTTCACTGTCTTGTCTACTTCACTTTCTCAGCCTCTCTGTTTCTGTCAATTGTTTACCAGTCATCTCAACACACCTCTTCCCCACCTTGCGTCTCCCACTTCCTCAAGTTAAGCCTCAAATTTAATATTATAAACTCTAGTGGAAGTTGTTGGGGTTTTCAAGGATGTTTTTCGTGGTTCCAGTGATAGTTTGAGAGTTTAACAGGCTGCAGCGGAAGTTGCCGGGGTTTTCAAGGGTGTTTTCATGATTCCAGCGGTAGTTAAACAGGCTCCAGTGGAAAGAATTGGGGTTTTCAAGAGTTTTTCATGATTATAACGATAGTTTAACAGGCTCCAGTGGAAGGTATTGGGGTTTTCAAGGATGTTTTCATGACTCCAGTAATATTTTAATGGGCTCCAGTGGAAGCTGTGTTTTTTAAGGTTTTTTTTTTTATGATCCCGGCGATAGTTTAACAGGTTTCAGTGTAAAGTATTGGGGTTTTCATGGTTCCAGTGATAGTTTTAGCAAAAATTCTGCATCACCAACGGGAAAACACTCATGGAAACGCGGCTAATCATCTCTGTGGCCTTTGAAAACAGTCTTAGTGAGAGAAATGCATGTTTCATAATACGAGTCTGCTTATATCTGTTATTCTTTTATAATCTCGCTCTTTTTTTTCCAGAACCAAATAGAAAGTGATAAAATAATGCAAAGAGTTTTAACCACTACTGGATATATTATTGAGCTCCTTATTCAAAGTTCTGCATAATCACATGGATTTTCACTACTGTCTTCAAGAAAATATTGATAACGACCCATAATTGTTGTAAAACAATCTAATTTAACCAGTCATCTGTCCTCTACATGGCATCAGGTAGCCGATGGCGGTCATATTGCTCCTCCCAAAACTAGTTACATAATACAGACTCCTTAACATACCCGTGCCACGGTATAAAAAACACAAAAAAGACCAATGATTATATTTAAAGTTAATGCAGCATGCTTATTGTTTCATGAGTGGCGGAAATACATATGTGTATAAATGTCACGAGTGTTAAGCAGCGCCTCTATATTAAAGCCATAGAGTGCCGCTGCCACTCATGTGATTTGGTGAAGCTACATGGCGGTGGGAAGCCGAATGATCGCCATATTGCTCTTCCAAACCTTGATTAAATAATTAAAATCCCATTTATTACATCTGATACACCAATAAGACTTCTACGTAGATTAATTTAATTGATTTTCGGTGGTATTACGAGTTCTTTCTTCCCTAGGTAACGAGATATGGGTATAGAGAAGTGTCACGAGTGTAGGAAATCGCTTCTATACTAACACTTAGATCGCGGTCTCCTCTCATGTGATTCGATGACGTCACTAGAAATCAATGACGTCAAATTCAAAATTTCCAGCAAAACTACGCACTCCTCAAACCCAACATTAACACAGGGGACCTAAAACCTTCCAAAAACCAACTTAAATTAAAATGGAGTTTCAAAAATCTTTAAAAAACGAGATAGAGGTTTGTATACATGGCCACCCCCTCCCGTCCTGTCCCCCCCACTCAGTCCGTCAGAGCACAGATCGAAGGGTCGTCTGTCACTCGTATTTTTCTGCTATTTTCTGGACAAAGACACACGTACACCCTTCAATATGGTAATATATGGAAAGATTTACCCCTTATCTGTTATCTGCCTAAGTTTGGTGTGCTAACTTAAGGGAATAAGGGAAATTTGAGGTGAAATAAGGATGTTTGTGTGTATGTGTGTGTGTAGGAATGGTTATGTTCTGTTGACATTATTATTATTATTGTTATTATTATTATTACTATTATTATTATTATCTATGTGGAGTTGCTCAGTTATTCATCTTATTTATTTATTTATTTATATATATTTTTTTTTGTATTGAAATAAGAGATCGTGTGTGTGTGTGTGTGTGTGTGTGTGTGTGTGTGTTTAATGGTCTGTTTTGTAGTCATGGGGGGCGTATGTACCCTGGCATGGCGTGGGGTGGGGGGGCTGGGTCACACTCCCTGTCAGATCGTCTCTCCATCTGCTGGGTCATGCAGAGGGGGTGGGAGGGGCTGTGGTCAGGTTAGGGTAGAGTGGGTTAGGTTAGGGAAGAGTAGGTTAGGTTAGGTTAGAGTAGAGTAGGGTAGGTTAGGTTAGGTTAGGGTAGAGTAGGTTAGGTTAGGGTAGAGTAGGTTAGGTTAGGATAGAGTAGGTTAGGTTAGGGTAGAGTAGGTTAGGTTAGGGTAGAGTAGGTTAGGTTAGGGTAGAGTAGGTTAGGTTAGGTTAGGGAAGGCTATGATTAGGTTAAGGTTAAATTAGACTAGGGTAGGTTAGGTTAGGGTTGGGTGAAGTAGGTCAGGTCAGGGCTTCTCAACCTTTTGAAACCTGGTGCCCCCACAAATCTGGTTCAATGCGGTTGCCCCCCCCCCTCCTCCCAGTGCCATCCACTCAACCCCCTCCCGAACTATGCCACTGCAGGTAGGTAGATAGATAAATAAATAGATAGGTAGACAGATAGATAGATAGAGAACCCTTGCTACACCCTCCTTTGCACTAACAGCCAGCGAGTCTGTGTGATTTTCCGTTATTTATTCCCCTCCCATCCTGTGCTTGCGGCCCCCCACCAGGAGAGTGTCTGCACCCCCCCCTCCCCACGGTTGAGAATTACTGGGTTAAAGTAGAAAAGGATAGGGTTAGATTAGGTTATAGTCGTGTAAGGTTAGGTAGCATTTGCAGTGATGAGAGAGAGGCAGACAAGTCACAGTGATGTCATTCAGTCACACTTCTTCACTTATCACCCCTGAGTGGTGTTGACATGACAAAACACATGAATTAGACACAAAACTTCCTGAACATCATAAAAATCTGTGAAGGGAGGCAGTGAGGGGATTGTCTTAGTACGAAAATGGTGATGGTGGTGGCAGTGAAGATGGTGGTGTTGGTGATGGTGGTGGTGGTGGTGGTGGCATTCTTTTATATTAACCCCATGGCTTCTACCTTCTCTTCCTCTGCAGGCGGGAGGCATGGACCTGGCCGGCAAGTTACCTAAGCTGAGGGATGCAGAGGCAGAGGCTGCGCTGGGCAGTGTGTGGGGCGTCTCTGGCCCAGGTAAGGTGTTGGGGGGTGGGGTGTAAGGTGTGGAGGGAAGGGGGTAAGAGGCATTTTTTGTTTCTCTCTCTCTCTCTCTCTCTCTCTCTCTCTCTCTCTCTCTCTCTCTCTCTCTCTCTCTCTCTCTCTCTCTCTCTCTCTCTCTCTCTCTCTGTTTTTATTTTTATATTGTTTTCATTTTCCTATTCTATTTCTTTGGTTTTATTTATTTTTTTATTTCTTTTTATAATTTTTCTCTATCCTTTTATCTCTCCTTCTTTCTTTCTTTTATCTTCCTTTTTTTTTTAATTTAACTTCTGCATATTCTCTCTCTCTCTCTCTCTCTCTCTCTCTCTCTCTCTCTCTCTCTCTCTCTCTCTCTCTCTCTCTCTCTCTCTCTCTCTCTCTCTCTCTCTCTCTCTCTCTCTCTCTCTCTGGAGATAAGAAATACATGGCAGATGAGAGATAAGAGATAGTGATGATGAGATGATGAGGACAAGGAGTCTTCTTCAGGCAGTCACACACCTCATGATGACCCGTGTCTTGTCATCTCACCCCCTCTGCTCCCTCACCACCATTGCTTTCAAAGGCCACAGAGATGATTAGTCAGGTCCTCACAGGTGTTTTTTTTTTCCTGTTGATGATGTTGAATTGTTAAACTGACACTAGAATCTTATGAATGTGTCTGAAAATGTCATTAACTTCCACCACAGGCTGTTAAACTATCTCTGGAATCATGAAAACCCCAGTAACTTCCACTATAGCCTGTTAAACTACCACTGGAATCATGGAAACGCCCCTGAAAACCCCAATAACTTCCACTGCAGCCTGTTAAAATATCACTGGAATCATGAAAACACCCTTGAAAACCCCAACAACTTCCAAGGCAGCAAAATACAAACAGGCTGGGAGTTCAAGAGTTTACCAGAGAAGGGGATGAAAGATTGAGAATACTGGTTAACTCTTGCATTAGAAAGGTGCACAGAATATTGGTGAGAGATTGAGGAAAAACAGAACCAGGCAGGGATTTCAAGAGTTTACCTGAGAAAGGGATGAGAGATTGAGAATACTAATTAACTCTTGCATTAGAAAGGTGGAAAGACCCTCACCCTTACTCCTCTAATGTCAGTCTAGTCTCCGCCACCTGACAAATCCCTCCCTTCCAGTGGTGACAGCTAAGAACATGAGTGGGTCGGCTATGTACGAACTGGTGCGTGTGGGCCATCAGGAGCTGGTGGGTGAGATCATCCGTTTGGAAGGAGACATGGCCACCATCCAGGTAATACCATGCCTGCTTTGGTTTGGTGTGGTGTGCAACCCAGTCCAACCTAACCTAACCAAACCAATCCCAATCTAACTCAACCCAACCCAACTGCATCTTATCTGACCAAATTTAACCAAACCAAACTCAACCCAGTCCAATCTGACCCAACCTGACCTCTCCATATCTGACCAAATTTAACCAAACCAAACCCAACCCAGTCCAATCTGACCCAACCTGACCTCTCCATATCTGACCAAATCTAACCTAACCACACCAAACCTCATCTCACCACACTACCCTATCTCTCACCCCAACCCGTCCTGACCTGACCTCACCCACACAGGTATACGAGGACACATCAGGAGTGACAGTGGGTGATCCAGTGATGAAGACAGGCAAGCCCCTCTCAGTGGAGCTCGGGCCTGGCATTATGGGTAACATCTATGACGGAATCCAGCGACCCCTGCAGGAGATTTGTGACCTGACCCAGTCCATCTACATCCCCAAGGGCATCTCCACCCCTGCTCTCTCCCGTTCCAAGATGTGGGGATTCCAACCTGAGAGAGCTGTCAAGGTGGGTGCCTGCTATGTTGGTTTGTGTGTGTCTTCCATCCACACTCTTACTTGTCCTCTCACTCTCTATTGCTCAGCCTGTCACACTGTCACCCTCGTCCCAGCTCTAACTGATTCCCTCTCTCTCAAGCACTATACTGTCACCCTGCCCCTCCATACACTCACTCACCCCATTACCTCTACACTCAGTTTATCGACAAAAAACACTAAAACATCACTCAACACACTCATGCACTCACTTGCGCCACTTACTCCCTCTCTCTCTCTCTCCACAGGTTGGCAGCCACATTACAGGAGGTGACCTTTTTGGCACAGTGGCAGAGAACTCCATCATTGACCACAAGATCATCCTGCCCCCCAAGGCTCGAGGCACTGTCACTTACCTGGCTGCCCCGGGGAACTACTCTGTGGATGAAACAGTGCTGGAGGTGGAGTTTGATGGAGAAAAGCACAAGTACTCCATGATGCAGGTGTGTGATGGATGTGTGTGTGTGTGTGTGTGTGTGTGTGTGTGTGTGTGTGTGTGTGTGTGTGTGTGTGTGTGTGTTTTTTTTTTTTTTTTTTTTTTTTTTTTTTTTTTTTTTTTTTTTTTTTTGAGGTGTATTCTGAGAGAGAGAGAGAGAGAGAGAGAGAGAGGTGCTATGCTGCTGACTGATGCATTGTTGTCTGTGGGTGGCTGTTCTCTTCCCAGCCAAGTCTAAATGAGTGTTTGATGGTTATGATGTGCAATGTTGTTCACTTTCCACATATTTCATTTTCTTCAAACATCTAACACATTATGTTTAATTTTACATTACATATTGAATAACAATGATCATATTTACTCAGTACTATTCATGTTCTTCATATGTGCACATCTGACATACATCAGCACACCTGTCCACACACACATGCTAAGTCCAATCACATTCACCACACATACGTGCTGTCTTGACCACACTTAACACAATACAAGTTAGTCATATTCAGGTTTGTGTTCTGAAATATTTTGCTCTCTCACCGCTACTATTTTCAAAGGCCACAGAGATGATTAGCCTGGTTCTCAAAAGTGTTTCTCTTGTTAAAAACACAGAAATCTTACTGTCATTAGAACTAAAAATTCCCTTAAGAACCTCTGTCACTTACCACTACTATTTTCAAGGGCCACAGAGGTGATTAGCCTGTTTTGTAAGACTATTTATCCTGTTAAAAATGCAGAAATCTTGCTAATCTGTCTCTAGAACATTAAAAATACCCTTAAAAACCCACATTACTTCACCAGTACTATTTTCAAAGGCCACATAGATGATTAGCGGGTTCTTAAGAGTGTTTCTCATTTTGAAAACACAGAAATGTTGCTAATATGTCACTAGGACCATAAAAACACCCTTAAAAATCCACATCACTTCAACTAACCAGAGTCTTGAAGTGGTAGAGGTGAGGTGCAGAAAGTTTCAGGATAGAGTCTTGACACACATCACCATCACATCACACACCACATCTCCACACACCTGGTAAGACCCACCACATTGCTCACCACACCTACACACACCATATTGAACACAAGTCATTCACACACACACACACACACACACTAAACCCACACCATTTGAACAGGTGTGGCCAGTGCGACAGCCTCGTCCAGTGAGTGAGAAGCTGCACGCGAACCACCCGCTACTGACAGGCCAGAGGGTGCTCGATGCCTTGTTCCCATGTGTGCAGGGAGGAACCACAGCCATCCCCGGAGCCTTTGGGTGTGGCAAGACCTGCATCTCTCAGGCACTGTCCAAGTATTCCAACTCCAATGTCATTATCTACGTCGGCTGTGGGGAACGAGGCAACGAGATGGCAGAGGTGAGGGTGGGAGGTGTGGATGAGGTGGTTGCTGGTGTGGTTACATTAATAATGGTCTGGTTACAGTAATGGGTACCACTGTATGTAAATGGCATGAGAGAGAGAGAGAGAGAGAGAGAGAGAGAGAGAGAGAGAGAGAGAGAGAGAGAGAGAGGAGTTTAACTTCCTTCTCCCAAGTCCCCCACAACTCCACCAATTTCTCACAACTCCCAATTCCCCAGAGAGAGAGAGAGAGAGAGAGAGAGAGAGAGAAAGAGAAAGAGAGAGAAAGCAAGCCTAACCTCCCACTCCCCAGTCCCCAAACTCCTTCTACACATCCCCCCAGGTGCTGCGTGACTTCCCTGAGCTGGAGCTTGAGGTGAACGGTAAGAAGGAGTCCATCATGAAGCGCACGTCTCTGGTGGCCAACACGTCCAACATGCCGGTGGCCGCCCGAGAGGCCTCCATCTACACCGGCATCACGCTGTCCGAGTACTTCCGTGACATGGGCCTGCACGTGTCCATGATGGCCGACAGCACCTCCCGCTGGGCTGAGGCACTCAGGGAGATCTCTGGCCGACTCGCTGAGATGCCGGCAGACTCTGGGTACCCAGCGTACCTTGGCGCGCGTCTGGCCTCCTTCTACGAGCGCGCCGGCCGTGTGAAGTGTCTCGGCAACCCGGAGAGGGAGGGGTCTGTCACCATTGTCGGCGCTGTGTCCCCTCCTGGTGGTGACTTCTCTGACCCAGTGACCTCCGCCACACTGGGCATCGTGCAGGTGTTCTGGGGCCTGGACAAGAAGCTGGCCCAGCGCAAGCACTTCCCCTCTGTCAACTGGCTCCAGTCATACTCCAAGTACCTGCGTGCCCTGGAGGAGTTTTATGATTCACAGTACCCGGAGTTTGTGAGCTACAGGTGTGTGTGTGTGTGTGTGTGTGTGTGTGTGTGTGTGTGTGTGTGTGTGTGTGTGTGTGTGTGTGTGTGTACACCTGAGAATTAACACTTTTCTCTTGCTGTTAAAATAATTCACCATTTTTTTTTTTTTTTTCTTATCTTCTTTAATGCATTTCTTGTACTAGTTTTAGAGAAATAGATGGGCATGCTTTGTACAGGCATAGCCATGTGTAGGCCTGACAGACACTTACATAACTGCAGGACCAAAATGAAGGAAATGTTGCAGGTTACTAGACAGATTTATGGATGGGAATGACATGTGTAAATCAGGAACAGCCAAGTGTAGGCCTGATTACTTTCTGCACTGTCCTTGTGTTCCATTGTCCTTGCTCCTCACACCCTCACTCCCACAGGACCAAGGTGAAGGAGATCCTGCAGGAGGAAGACGACCTTGCAGAAATCGTGCAGCTGGTGGGCAAGGCTTCGCTCTCAGATGCAGACAAGATCACACTGGAGGTGGCTCGCATCATCAAGGACGACTTCCTGCAACAGAACTCTTACACGCCCTATGACCGCTTCTGTCCCTTCTACAAGACGGTGGCCATGATGAGGAACATTGTGGCCTTCTATGACATGTCACGCCAGATTGTCAACCGCACGGCACAGAGTGACAACAAGGTACTGTGTGTGTGTGTGTGTGTGTGTGTGTGTGTTGTGGGAGAGTTGTAAGGATGTGGGTTTGGTGTGGATTTGGTATTAAAAATGTGAGATGATAAGCAGGTGTGAGTCTGTGATACAGAGAGATTGTTTGTTTTTGTATGTGAGAGGCTGTGGTGAGTGGTTTGTAAACACACTGTGGTGGATAAACTGTTGGTCAGTAGGCTGTGGTGAGAGAGAGAGAGAGAGAGAGAGAGAGAGAGAGAGAGAGAGAGAGAGAGAGAGAGAGAGAGAGAGCACCAGTCATATAAGTGTTGTACAGTGTTTCCCTGCAACACTTGTTACAGTTTGGTACAGTTTGTTCATCCCCACGTAGGTCTTCTTTTCCTTCCTTCTTCTGAAGAACTGTTGCCTCTTGTGTGAACTGGCCCTGTAGAGTTGACCTTTTGCTGATGGGTCCTTGCATTCCAGCCCTCACACACCCCTGCAGGTCACTTGGCAGGTGACAGCAACAGTCTGGTAGCAGATCACTTGGCAGGTGGCAGCAGCAGTGTATTAGCTTGCAAAACTTCACCACATTACTCATTATCACCCAGTATCTTGTCTGTCTTGCTATGTTGCTGTGTTGTGCTGTGCTGCTGTGCTCACACTCCATCCTCCGCAGGTCACCTGGCAGATCATCCGTGACTCAATGGGGCAGATCCTGTACGAGCTTTCCTCCATGAAGTTCAAGGATACTTTTAAGGAGGGCGAAGCCAAGGTCAAGAAGGACTTTGACGAGATCTACGAGAACATCCAGCTTGCCTTCAGGAACCTGGAGGACTAAGGCAGCAGTGGTGGCGGCAGCAGCAGCAGTAGCAGTGCCAAGACAGGACTCCCCTCTCCGTCTCCTGTCATGACGATTTATTTTCATTTTTTTTGAGTCAGTGCTGGTCGGCTTGCTGGACTCAGAGCTGCTGGGGTGGCAAGGGTTGGAACATTTGTTAGTCAAGCATAATTTAGGTTAGTGAGTTAAAACTTACAAAGCACTGTAGTATGTGTGTGTGTGGCAGGGATTGAGGCAGGTGAGAACACAGGAACACACTAACATCACCACTGACACAGGCTCTCACTCACTGATTGGCTCAAGCATTCACGTTTTTTTTACAAACGTGTCAGGTGACTTTACATTCCAACCAAAACCTTGAGTTATTTGGAAGACTGGATTATTCGTACATGCATAATCTGGTGCTCTGTAAGTGAACAGGTTTTGACAGGAATACGAAGCAAGTTTCCTGCACGTTTCAAAACAATCCAGGAGTGCATAGACCAAGTGGCTAGTGAGAGCATCAGGCAGTGGTGAAGTTAGTACATTCTAGGGTCCTCACCTGCCTGAATTACTGCCACAAGCCGGATGAATCATGGCCTCTCATCACAACACAGCATCTGACCATCCCCTCCTGTTTGTTGTTGTTTGATTTGGGAGGTTAGGAAATGTACCAGTGCATAATGTAGTGTAGTAAACTAGGGTATAGTATCTGGGAGACTGAAGTGTGAAGGAGTGTGTATGTAAGTGTGGGTGTTAGAATGAAGGTTATCTAGTTGTAAAGGGAAGGCATATGAGTGAGTGTAAAAGAGAAGGGAAGGAGAGAAAGGTATGCAAATAAATATGGATAGGAGAAAGTAGTTTTGTGGTGAATTAAAAGAAAATAAAACATGTTAGGATTTAAAACAGCTGGAGGAAAGAAAATATCTGAGTTATATTGTCAGCTAAATGAAGAAAGGAGGATGTGGGATTGCATAAGAAAAAAAATGACAATAAATAAACAGAAAATGTAATATGTAGAAAAGCAGCAGGAACAAAATGAAGTAATGAACATTTTGACTTTCTTAACGAAAAAATAAATGAATAAATAAAATCAGTATTGTAAGGCAAGAGAAGAAATCCACAGTAAATATATCAAACTAAAGGGTGAGATAGGCTGTAGAGAGAATGAGAGGGGAGGGGGGAGGGAGAGCCTACACACAGTATTGGTGAGGCCTTCCCGTGCAGCACTGCAGTCTCCAGTCACCAGCTGTCCTTGCCTTGTGCTGACCTTATATTTATACAATGTGAGAGATTTCGAGTCAGGCAGGATTCCATGTACATAATGAGCAAGTATTGTTATCCTAAGTTGTCCGTGCAATGTATAAAAGCCCACAGAAGCCTGCCTCCCATGCTGGCGGCTGGCTGGGCGTCCCTTTGTTGTTGTTGATGATGACGATTGTCCTCCAGTGTTGTGGTGTAGCTGTAGGGTCTAGTGCCGTGGTGTGGCGTCGCGTCATGTTGTGTCTGTCACGTCTCGGCCACTCGGCAGAACAAATTCATTCTCTGTGCACAAGAACGTCTGAAAAAAAAAGAGTAAGTAATTAATATTGGGGTTATAGTTGTGCGTACATTCCAGACCAACTGTATGAAGTGTCTGTGTATATTTGTGTATTTCACTGTGTATAAAGAGACTTGGTGGGAACGCACTGGTATACTTTGCCTTGATGCTGAGTGGAAGCGGGAAGGGAGGAAGACTTCGGAACACTAGTTCCGAAGCCTTGATGCTCAGTGGAGGCGGGAAGGGAGGAAGACTTGGGAACACACTGGTGTACTTTGCCGTGATGTTCAGTGGAGGCTGGAAGGAAGGAAGACTTGGGAACACACTGATTTACTTTGCTCTCTCTCTCTCTCTCTCTCTCTCTCTCTCTCTCTCTCTCTCTCTCTCTCCCCGTTAGGCACTGCTACATTCCGGCTCGCACGCCTGTTAATGCCCTTGTTGAGTAAGGAGGGGAGAAAGTTTAAATGTACGAGTCTTCAGGTGTAGACGCCGTCACGTCTATAAGGGATCAGGATGACAAACGACCCAGTCGTTTACTCGCTTTAATGCGGTTAACCTGTAGTGACAATTAATTTGACATCAGCACGAGTATTGAAATACGAGAAAACGTCCGCATGCACGTAAGGCACATAAGCATCATAAAGAAGTAACATTCTTTCATAACAGAGAGCAATATAATAACCAAATACATGAAGGTTTACGCCTTAACAAGCTGTCACAGCAATAGACACACAAATGCAATACATATAATAATATTCAATATTCAGTGTACTTTGACTTAACCAGAATGCAACACTTACGACTATGAGGGTCGGCATTTGAGGGTCTAGAGTTTATGGAGAAAGCAGAGAGAGTCACGACACCTCTTTCCCTGAAGCCTGGACACAATCTGCCCGCTTCTGAGGCCGCTGGGCCAGATATGCGATCCCGAGTGACCCGTCCCCCTACAGAGGTCTCTCTGTGTCTTATCTACCCTACGCGTCATGTCATCAACTTTACCGCGTAAACACAACCCTCACTGCCTCTCTACAGCTAAGCTAGTTCCTCCCACACAACTTCACTACTGCAATTAACTACTATAATGAATGCAGTTTCCTTAGTTTCTACTCTTTCCTTAGTGTTACACATGCTTCGTATTAGTCTCTCGCCACCAGCCTCACAGGACCTTGTGAGGCGACACAGCTGGCGACTACACTCCCCCTTTGTTTGCACGCGGAGCGTCGCAAACAACCAGAAGATAACGCCCCACATATTAAGCAATGCAAGGCGGTGGAGAGGGAGCCATGGCATCACCCTCCAGGAGGCAGAGTTTGACGATAGGACGAAGTTCCCCGGAGCCAGTGCGGAGGCGGACCTTACGGGCCAGGCCGGCCGTGCCAGGGAATGTCTGCGTGACCCGCCCAAGGCGCCTCTGGTTCCTTGTCCTTGGAAGATGTGGGTCAACGACAAGGACCAGATCACCCACCCGAAGATTCCGAGAAGGGGCAATCTGACGTTGACGCATCCTGAGAGTATGAAGAGGGCTTGAATGGCATCCTTGAAATGAATCCGCTGGACGTAGCGGACAACAGCAGTTTGAGCTGTCTGGAACTCAGGTACAGTAAGCTGAGATCTTGAAAGGTTGGGTGGCCACTCATGATCCAGTCCGTGAACCTGCGGAGCCAGGCTACCGTCCTCCGCAGGGTGTACCAGGATGAGTATCGTAAGAAGAGCTTATCATCCACTATGCTGACTTCTTGTGTTTCTACTGCTAGAGAAGTGACCTCCTTCCTGACCTCGGGATTCCCCTTCTAGGTCACTTCTGTGACTCAACAGTGGGGGCCAGGAGTGTTCCACTAGGTACAGGAAGTTGGGCCCACTCTTCCATCGTTCTCCTGCTAGAAATTCTTGGGCTGTGAATCCTCAGTGTCCCAGAATCCAGAATATATATATATATATATATATATAATATATATATATATATATATATATATATATATATATATATATATATCTATTATATATATATATAGAGAGAGAGAGAGAGAGAGGAGAGAGAGAGAGAGAGAGAGAGAGAGAGAGAGAGAGAGAGAGAGAGAGAGAGAGAGAGAGAGAGAGATTATCATTAATTTATTGACAAAATCTTCTTATTCACAACAATGAATACGTAAGACAATACAACAGTTACAGCCAATTCACTTCTTAATTATGTCCAGATAAAACAATCAGTTAAAAGTTGTGTGTGTGTGTGTGTGTGTGTGTGTGTGTGTGTGTGTGTGTGTGTGTGTGTGTGTGTCAATGATTGAGGCAGGTAAGGACACGGGGACACGGAAACGCTGCCACTGACTGATGCTCTAACTCTCTGAATCACTGCCACACATTTCACGACACAGTAAAGAGAAGTGACACAGTTTGCCCCACCCCCCGCTCTCTCTCTCTCTCTCCCTCCCTCTCTCTCTCTCTCTCTCTCTCTCTCTCTCTCTCTCTGGTAAGTGATGATGACGGTGATGAGGGCACACAATTAATATTCCCCACTCTTCATGATGCACAGTAAGGAAGGTGACTAATACAAACTTTCCATCATGGTATAAAGGATGAACACAAGTTTGCATAGACCTATTCAAGCCTCTCACTGTTAAACACCTCTTTGCATAGCCACCTACAGCTTTATTTATTTATTTATTTTGCTTTTTAGACTTGTATCATTGCACTAGTCTCTTAACCCTTTCACTTTTCACATATGATATTTATTCGTTATTTCTTTCTTTCTTTCTTTCTTTTTTTTTTATTTTATTTTTTTTTTGTATAGCCACCCACATTTTCTTTTTATTTATTTATTTTTTTAAGGCTCTTATCTTTGCATTACAGTCTCTTAAACTAGAATGAGAAAGCATCCTTGGAAACCTAAATAGCTCTTCCACTAGTCTCAAGTTTTCTTATCAAATGCTTTGCCCTTTCATCAGGAATGGAAAGAAAGAAAAAAAAAGTTGACAGTGCACTTAAGAACACAAGAACATTAGAACATAAGAACATAAGAAAATAAAGGAAGCTGCAAGAACTCACCAGTCTCACCCATGGCAGTCCTTATATTAAACATGCCTACCTATTTCCACCTATCATCCTCATCCATAAATCTGTCTAATCTTCTTTTAATGCTCCCTAATGACTCCCCACTAACAGCACGAGTACCGAGTCTGTTCTACTAGAAACATTTATTTAGCACCTAATTTTACAAGATATATTTATTGGATTTTTAGTTAATTCTAGATCAGTCCTTTTATTAAACTAGTGCTTCTCAACAATGGCAATATAATCTGTGCTCTGAGGTGTTTCGTATCTCGTATGTTTCGAGCCATATTCTGAAACACTCCTGCATCGCACCCCAGACTACTCTAGTGGAAGTGACACGAGTTTTCAAGGGTGTTTTTACAGTACCAGTGACAGATTGATAAGATTTATACATTAGTGAGGAAAGCAGTCATGAAAACCTGGCCAATCAACCCTGTGATCTTTAGAAGTAGTTGTGGTGAAATGACACGGGTTTGTTTACTGTTCTAGTGACATAGGCAGACAGACAGACAGACAGACAGACAGACAAATAGAGAGGCAAACAGACGGACAAAAAAGACATCCAGTAGAAACACGGACAGACAGACAGACAGACAGACAGACACACAAGTAGAAAGGCACCGAAAGACAGGCAGACAGACAGATAGGTAGACAAACAGACAGACAAACAGATATAGATAGACAGTTAGAGAAAAAGAGAAAGAAAAGGAAAGACGGATGAACAGAGAGAGAGAGAGAGAGAGAGAGAGAGAGAGAGAGAGAGAGAGAGAGAGAGAGAGAGAGAGAGAAAGTAATGGTGGATTCTTGTAAATGAAACGGTTACTATGGTTACCTTTTAAAAGTTACAGGGCAGAGGCGTTCAGGTATATATATAGAGCAGATGTGTTGGGTAGATAGGCAGGTAGAGAGATAGATAAAAAGGTAGATAGATAAATAGATGGAAGAGACAGATGACTTGATAGATAGGTATGTACGTATGTAGATAGAGAGATGGAATAGTAAAATAGATACTTACGTAGATGGGTAGATTGAAGACGTAAATTGATAGGTAGGTAGGCATGTTGTTGATAGATTGACAGATCGATAGACAATCAAACAGACAGATACACAGACAGTTATATAAATAGATAGATAAACTGATTAATAGACTGATTGATAGATAAATAAACTAACATTCGTATATACACAGGAAGATAGATAAACACGAATATTCATGCGAGTAAATAGATAAATGAACAGGTAGATTGGGGGGGGGGCAGGCACTGACAGACAAATAGACAGACAGACAGACATATAGATGGATAAATATATAGGTTGATAGACAGATAAAAAGATATACAGACTGATAGATAAATAGATTGATAGATAGATAAAAAGACAAATAAACATTTATATAGATAGATAGATAGTTTATTGACCAAAGCCTCAATCATACGCAACCATCCCGATATATAGCTTGCAGCCACAAAATTGACACACACACACACACACACACACACACACACACACACACACACACAAAAAAAAAAAAAATCAAAATTTCGTAGACAAAAATTATTAAAAGTAAATATAATTGACTTTGGGTTTTCAAATGTGACAATTATTAACAGCCTTGCTTTTATCTTTTGTATTTGTTTGTTTATCTATTTGTTTATTTGTGTGTTGTTGTTCTTGTTGTTGTTGTTGTTGTTGTTGATGTTGTTTCTTTCTTTATTCATTTTAACATTTGCCCTTCGTCTCGTTTACTTTGTAGAATGTACAAGAATAGTAAGATAATTCATACACACATACATACATACATACATACATACATACATACATACATACAATTTGTTTCATTGGTCATTTTCAAAAGACGGGAAGAGGCGGGAAGAGGAAACAGGAAGCAGGAAGAGAGGGAGGTAGTTGGAAAGGAGGAAGACAGGAAAGGCTGAGGCAATAGGGAAGGAGGCGGGAGGAGGAGGAGAGAGAGAGAGAGAGAGAGAGAGAGAGAGAGAGAGAGAGAGAGAGAGAGAGAGAGAGATACTACTATGATATACTACTATTACTACTACTACTACTACTACTACTACTACTACTACTACTACTACTACTAATAATAATAATAATAATAATAATAATAATGATAATGATTATGATAATAACGATAACAAAAGTAACAATAATAATAATGAAAAATCTAACAAATTACAATTACCTTTATCATCAGCACACAGTAAACACACACACACACACACACACACACACACACACACACACACACACACACACACACACACACACATTTGCACTCAACTGTTCAAAAAAAAAAATCCGACATTCGCCATTCATTTTTTCTACCCCCTACCTTCCCTCACTCCCCCTCGACACCCCCTCCCTCACCATCCTCCCCCACCCACCCTAACAGCTGATCGCCACGCCGCTGCCCTCCTAACTAGTTGTGCACTTTGTAAATTGCCTGCTGCTGCTGCTGTACCAATTTAGAGAGAGAGAGAGAGAGAGAGAGAGAGAGAGAGAGAGAGAGAGAGAGAGAGAGAGACTAACACACACACATACACTCACACATATACATACATACAGAGAGAGAGAGAGAGAGAGAGAGAGAGAGAGAGAGAGAGAGAGAGAGAGAGAGAGAGAGAGAGAGAGAGAGAGAGAGAGAGAGACTAACACACACACATACACTCACACATATACATACATACAGAGAGAGAGAGAGAGAGAGAGAGAGAGAGAGAGAGAGAGAGAGAGAGAGAGAGAGAGAGAGAGAGAGAGAGAGAGAGAGAGAGAGAGACTAACACACACACATACACTCACACATATACATACAGAGAGAGAGAGAGAGAGAGAGAGAGAGAGAGAGAGAGAGAGAGAGAGAGAGAGAGAGAGAGAGAGAATGGGGGCTTTGACTAGGAAAGGAAATTGACAGAGCAGATAGGCTGCTTCACATGTAATGACCCACTATGACCTGCAGTAGTGCGGCTCGTTAAGGTAATGGTTCTCTATGCTGGACAGAACAAGGTCATGTTAGGATAGGTTAATGTGACCTAACCTAATCTAACCTCAAGCTAACCTAATATAACCTAACCTAAACTGACCTAACGTAACTAATCTAAACTAATCCTACTTAACCTTACCTAACCTGGCCTAACTTAATCTAGCCTAACATAATGTCATCTAACATAACCTAACCTGAAGCTAACCTAATATAACCTAACCTAAACTGACCTAACGTAACCTAATATAACTTAATCTAAACTAATCTTACTTAACCTGACCTAACCTAGCCTAACATAACTTAAACTAACAAACTGATGTAACCTAATTCTATCAAACCTAACCTAATGAAACAAACTAACCTAACCTAACTCAGACTAACGTAACCTAATCTCACCTAACGTAACCAAACATCAACTAACCTTACCTGACCTTACCTGACCTAACCTAACATTGCCTAACTTAACCAAACCTGTGTGTGTGTGTGTGTGTGTGTGTATGTGTGTGTATGCGCGCGCGCCATTATTTATAGCGGCCTTGTACACTTTCACTCCCTCGCTCATGGCTTGCTCGTGATGGTAATGCTCTCTCTCTCTCTCTCTCTCTCTCTCTCTCTCTCTCTCTCTCTCTCTACTCAACATGCAAGCGCTGTGTTAACTTTTGCAACTGGTAAATTCCATCGTGTGCTCGTGGCGGCGGTGGAGGGAGAAGCTCTTACTGCCTTCCCCCTTTCCCCCTTCCCCCAATAGACTCAGTAATCGGGTTGGTAGAGCTGAGTCAATCCTCTTCTTCTTTCGCCTTTTCTCTAGAGAGAGGGCTTGGCGCCATGTACAAGTCTCCTTCACCTGTTTCTGTCCCTTGTTTCTTCCAATACCACCACTTTTTTTTTCTCTCTCTCTCTCTCTCTTCTCCTTTCGTCGTTTCTCTAGAGTGAGTGAAGGGTTGGCGTCACGTATGAGTGTTCTCCAGTTGTTTTTGTTGGTTGCATCTTCCTCTGTGCCTCCCATCCTTTGCAGTTCTCCCACAATTCCATCTCTTCATGTCTCTCTCTGTCTTCTTGATCTTGTCCCCTCAGCTCGTTTTATCCAGGTCTTCTTCTCTTCTTGCTATGTGACCAAACCATCTCATTTTTTTTTTTATCACCTTATCACTTTCTTAATGCATCTCACTCCTGCTTTTCCCTCTCAATCAATAGACAATCAATAACGAGCTTTGACAGATCAGATAAATGTTTGGAATGGGATGACAGGTGGCAATTTCATACAGGGACCGCCGCGTGTAGTCCTGATGGCTTCTTGCACCACCCCTTGTTTAATTATGTTCTTATGTTCTCATGTGGAATCATGAAAACACCCTCGGAAACCCAATAACTTCCACTGCAGCCCGTTAAACTACCACTGGAATCATGAAAACACCCTTGAAAACCGCAATAACTTCCACTGCAGCCCGTTAATCTACTACTGGAATCATGAAAACACCCTTAAAAACCCCGGTAATTTCCACTGCAGCCCGTTAAACTACTACTGGAATCATGAAAACACCCTCGAAAACCACAATAACTTCCAGTGAGGTGTAGTGCAGATTTAAGCGTCGTTTAAGAAAACAGACCTTAATGTTTAAATGTCACGGCTCCTGCGTCATTTTTCTTTGGCTGTCAAGTTTTGCATTACCTTGCCTCTATCATCCCAGCCTTCTCCCTTCCCTTCTCCTCCTCCATTCCTACTTTCTTCTCTCCTTCTTTCCAGTCTCTCTTCCTCTCCTCCTTCCTTTTTTTTTAACCTCTCTCCGCTTATTCCTTACCTCCCTCTCTCTCTCCTTCCCTCCCTCCATCTTCTCCTTCCCACTTTCCCTCCTCTCGTCGCCTTTCCTTCATTTTTTTTTTTCATTCAATTTGCTCCTTCCCTTTCCTCCTCCCTTCCCTCCTACGTTCTTCCCTCTTTCCCTCTCACTTCCTTCCCTCCTCTCCTCCTCTCATTTCCTTCCTATCCTTCATCCACTCCTTCGCTTCTCCTCTTCCTCTCTCCCTTCCTCCTCCCTTCTTCTCCTTCCCTCCTTTCCTTCCACTAGTCTCTCCTTTCTTCATTCTCTCCTCCTCCTCTTTCCTTCCTATCCTTCATCACTCTTTTGCTTCTTCCCTTCCCTCCTCCGTTCTTCTTTCTCCCTCCCTCTTTTCCTCGTTCCCCTTTCCTCTCCTTCCAGTCTTTCCTTCTTACTTCCTCCCCTCTTTCACTCCCTCCCCCTCCCCTCTCAGTCCTTCCTCTCCCCCATGCGTGGCAATATCCTGCTTGTTCCACCACCACCACTGCCCTAACCCATAAATCTTTCCCTGATCCCACACCTTCTGGCTTCGGGAATTTGCTCAAGGGTATCAGGGCTTTACATTCAGGGTCACTTTGCAGGCACAGGCTTTGGAGTGCCCTAAGGAGTAATAAGGATGATGCAGGGGAGGTCCTCAGGGTCAGTAATCAGGGTAGGGAAAGGAGTTACTAGATGTGAGAGGTACAGGAAGTCAAGTTTGGTCGTTAGGTTTCAAACAAGCTTGGTGAAATTGGATTGTTAACCACAGATAGGAAGGAATTACAGTAAAATCCCTTTTATCCGACATCAACGGGACCGCCGACATGCCGGATACTTGAATATTGCCGGATACTTGAATAGAAGTGAAATTATATCCACAATCACCACCCTACACTCAAGCATCTTACCATAACAAAGATCAGCTGATCTTAATCAGCAGCTGATCTGATCAGCTGCTTAAGTGTAAGCACAACACACTTCCTCTTTTCTACAACTTTAGGCATGATGAAGGCGTCAGGCGATAAACAGTGCACACGCGGGACTGAGTCACTGAGTAAACACAGTGCAGTGGGCCGCGGGTGGCGCGAAGCAGTGCGCTCTGGTGGCGAGGGGACAAAGTATGCCTCGCGCGGGAATTTTAATCGATTTTATGAGTACACATTGATTTTTTATTGATTTTAAGGCTCGGGGAAAAATGTGCCGGATACTTGAAGCTGCCGGATACTCGAATGCCGGATGAGAGGGATTATACTGTAGTTCTCAGTGATGAATGAGTGGAATAAATTCGGTAATCGGGTTGTTAGTGCTGCTATAAGGGAACTGTAGAAGACTATTAGACAAATGTATGGATGGGAATGATGGGTGGAAAGAGGCAGACATGTTTTCTATAGGGATTGCCACGTGTAGGCCTGATGGCTTCCTCCACCAACCCTGGCACTGTAATGAGATAGGACATATTCAGTTTTGTACCTTGTTTGCTCTCTCTCTCTCTCTCTCTCTCTCTCTCTCTCTCTCTCTCTCTCTCTCTCTGCACGTCACTCCGAAGCTTCGAAACAACGACCTCATTTCCCTCGAGTTGAGTTTAGGTCCGCGGGTTCGTGGCGACGACTCGAGTTACGACCCGGGAGAGAAAGTTCTGAGTGAATAAGAGAGAGAGAGAGAGAGAGAGAGAGAGAGAGAGAGAGAGAGAGAGAGCTGAAATGTTGGAAGTGTGTGTGTGTGTGTGTGTGTGTGTGTGTGTGTGTGTGTGTGTAACAAAGAGAAACAACTATAGGAAACCTTTGTGTGTGTGTGTGTATGTGTGTGTGTGTGTGTGTGTGTGTGTGTGTGTGTGTGTGTGTGTGTTACTGCGTGCATAGCCTGGGGGGGGGAAGAGACTGGGCGATGGATGGGGAGACGGAGGGAGGGATAGAGAGAGGGAGGGAGGGAGGGAGGGAGGAGTTAGGGTGATGATGAGGGTGACAGGCGTGAAAGTAACGACGCGGTGGTGAACACAAATAACGTGTGATGAATTACTGATGTGCAATAAATCAATTAGTGACAGGTGGGACAGGTGGACGAGGCACGGCTGTGGGGAACGCCGCCTCTCCTGCGCACGCACTTGTATCGCCTCATCAGTCAGTCAAGGTGAACTAAATAAAGTACTCAGGGTCAGGTGATAATCAGGAAAGGATAAAGAGATTAATTCTGGGACTGATGGAGGTCTTTGAATGGTGGCACCTAATAACTAATACTGCTACTTTCGCGCCAAATGACAGCCTTCAGCCTCTCATCGCTACAGTGTTGCATCTCTTGCTATCTGTTACTGCTACTTTCGCGCCAACTGACTGCCTTCATCCTCTCTCTCTCTTCGGGAATGAACGATTGAGAATATTGGTTAACTCTTGGACTAGGGAGGTGGACAGAATAGTGATGGGAAGAGGAAAAGGAGGGAAAACCGAAACAGGCAGTGTTCTAGAGTTTAGCGGAGAAAGAGATGAAAGAATGGAAGTACTAGTTGACTCTTGCATTAGAGAGGTGGACAAATTAAAGGTGAGAGACGGGGAAAACGAAGATGGAAAAGAGAATATGGAAAGAAGCGAGAAAGGAAACAGTGGATCTTATATTAGTCAGGTTAAGTGACTTACTAATATATTTTTGTATGTATGTATGTATGTATTCATCTATCTATCTATGTATCTGTTTATCTATATCTATCAATCAATCATTTTATCTGTATTTATCTGTCCGTCCGTCTGTCTCTCTATCTATCTATCTATCAATCTATCTATCTACAAATCTATTTACGTATCCATCTACCTACATACCTATGCATCTTACATCTACCCATTTACCAACCAACCCATTTCCCCAACATGTATCACCCATTCACAGGTCAAGCAAACAAG
>NC_087176.1:7750000-7752500 GCF_035594125.1 Scylla paramamosain
TCCTGTCTGCCAGTCACTTATTCACGAGTGCTGTGTTTGTTTTCAGGAAGGTGGCAGGTCACAAGACAGCAGCGTGGGGAAGGCAACGAGGTCACAAGACAGCGGCGTGTGGAGGGCAACGAGGCTAACGTATGTAGGGTAAGATAAGGTCAATTAGCTTTGTCACATTACAATAAACACGTTAATATGAACCTCCTTTTATTTACAGTGCTCATCCTTACATATTCAGGAGCAAGGCAGAAAGGAATATAAGTAAATTTAAGTTTATTTTCTTTTATAAGTTTTATCGTCACGTTGCTGTGAACATGCGAGGGGAAGGTCCTTTTTAGCCTCGTTGGTCTTCCGTATCGATCCAAGAGCAAGAAAAAATGGCGTGAATGCAAATATTAGTGATTCAAGAGCAAGAAAGAGTGGCGTGAATGCAAGTAAATATTAATGATTTCCAAATACTTCATACATACATACATACATACATACATAGCTTTCATCTTTTTGCTGCTAAATAATTTTTCATGTTAATTATCTACAACATTTTTATACTTATTATTATTATTATTATTATTATTATTATTATTTTCATTTTTACTTCATTCTCCCGGGTTCTGTAGACGGGAAATGTAGGTGCTCCTGAATTTCAAACACCAATATGCTTTACATCCTTTCACTGGAAGATAATTTTGTTTTTTTTCACCATAATAATAATCATAAATAAGTGTCCGGACATTTATTGCTATTATCATTGCAGAAAAAAAGGGAGGAGGGGAGAAAGAATGAGAAGGAAGGGAGTTACAGTGTCCCCGTGTTCTCATCTGCCTGAATTACCGCCACACGCCTGATGACACACAGCGCAGGAGACAGAGTAACAAACAGTCGGTGGCAGTGTTACCGTGTTCCCGTGGCTGATGGTGGTGGTGGTGGTGGTGCTTGGTCAAGTAAGAAGCTTCTCTTGTCTCGCTCCACTGCCTCCACCCTCCACACGCCCCTGCCTCACACTATCCTTCCCTCCCTCCCTCACTCAATCAGATACTCCCCCACTCTTCCTCTCTCCTCCTCCTCCTCCTTATCATCATCATTATCGTCATCATATCCATTATCATCTCCATTTATATTCTTTTCTTATTCTTACCCTCCTTTTCCTCCCCCTCCTCCTACTCCTTCTGCTCCTCCCCGTCCTCCTCCTCGTGGCGAAGTTACACGTGTTTTTTTTTTTACGGTTCTAGGGACAGATTAACAAGATTTCTACGTTATTAAGAGGATAAACATTCTTGGGAACCTGGCTAATCATCTCTGTGGCCTTTGAAGACCGTCATAGTGAGAGAGCAAAGCGTTTCTGAATACTGGCCGAAGAGTAAGACAGGTAAGTAAATAAAACGATAACTAAATAAAATAAGATCTTGTAGTGGGCGGGTGAGGGCGGCGAGGCGGGTTGTGGAGACGAGTGGGCGGGTGAGGGTCGGGAGGCCCGACGCGCGAGGCGCGAGATGGGCCGCGGGACGCGCGGCCGCAGCGGGGCCTGAGCGGGCGGTGGTCAGTGTGGTGGTGGATGTCGGTGGCGTGAGACGCGCATCGCTCCCGAGCCGAGGCGGATCACGTGCTGCTGTGCTGGCTGTGGTCCCCGCGGCGGTGTACGGCGGGCGTCGCGGGGCCTCGCGCCGTGCTGTGCCGTGCCGCGCTTTGCTGTGCTGTGCTGTGTTGTGTTCTGTGTCGCGCTTTGCTGTGTTGTGCCGTATCGTGCTGAGTGTAGGGGAAGGGTGAGGGCGGGATGGTGGGCGGTGCCCACAGGAGGGTCGCGTTGGCGGCCTGTGGGCGCTAGGAGCCATGGAGGGGGCTGAGGGCGGCATCCTACCGCACGAACCAATCCCGGCACCGCCCATGTTCAGCGGGGAGTCGCCGGGCGTGGCGGACACCACCTCGGAGGAGGAGTCGCTGTACGGTGGCCTGCTGGACCGCCTGAGGGACGCACCGGAGGAGGAGGCGTGGCTCGGGCTGCCCCGCAGTCAGAGCTACTCCGAGGGCAGCCTGCAACAGGTCTCGGCGCCTGCACTCCCGCACGCCCAGAGCCACCATGCCCTGTTGGAGGATGCCGCGCCGCCGCCGCAGCAGCAGAGAGAGCAGCAGGAGGGGTCCCACTCGTGCTTGCACGCCTTGCACACCGTGGTGGCGTGCCAGCAGGAGCAGATCCGCGTGCTGCAGGGCACGCTGCGGGACCTGGCGGCGACCTACACGCGGCGCGAGCGTTCCCTGCTTGCTCGCCTCTCCGCCCTGCAGCAGGCGCGCCCCGCCAGCCCCGCCAAGGTGAGTGCCAGGCCTGGCGGCGGCGGTGTGTGTGTGCCCGGGGCTCCTCGAGGGTTAGGATGAGCAGCAGGCTCAGGCTGCAGGTGGCAGGCGGCGCCGCGCCTCCCCTCGCCAGGCAAAGGTCGCGGCGGCCGCCGGGGAGCCGCGGCGTCCTGGGAAATTACCAAAAACGCTTGTGCTTCCAGGCGCCGCGACGCGAGGCCAC
>NC_087176.1:7757500-7762500 GCF_035594125.1 Scylla paramamosain
CACACTGCTTGGCGCTTCTTTTCCCTGCCCGCGCTGCTTGAGAGAGTGGTGGGTGGGGAGCAGTCTTCTTCTGTGCTATCCTGTTTTCTTACTTTATGCTGTTTCCACTAATATGCACGTAAGGACTAACACGTCTGCTGCTGTTTGTTCTTTCTTTGTGTTGCTCCTCCTCTTCCTCCACCTCCTCCTCACCTTTCCTCTCATCTTTCCCCTAAACGTGGTCTGGTAATTCCCAAAATTCCACGCTAGAAACAGATACACTAGCAGTTTCCTCCCCACACTTTCATGGATTTATTTCCTGCTCCTCGCTTTATCCTTGTCCTCCTACTCCTCGTCTTGCTCCTCTCTTTATCCTTCCTCCTCCTCCTGCTCCTCGTCGTCCTCCTCCTCTTCCTCTGCCGCAGAACAGCTCTAACCTCACACGATTACAGTAAAGCGCTTCACATCTCTCGAGGCCCAACATTTTTTTTTTAATTTCCGTCGCGTCTGAAACTGTGAACACTAATTGAATCCACTCTTTAAAAACAGATGGACGAACAACTGAGAGCGAATCCCCAGTACGCTCTACTCTTGTGCGAATAAAATCAGAATTATTACCTCCTTGCACGTGACTGACTCTCTTGCTGTACGGAGCGTGACATCTCAAACGTGCACCTCTCAGTGTTTGTGCTACACTACTGTTTTGTGAGGGCTAAGTGTCGCTCCGCCTCCTCCTCCTCCTCCTCCATCTCCTTCTCCTTATCATCATCATCATCATCATCATCATGCTCTCCTCTTCTTCCTCGCTCTATTGCTTATTCTTCCCCTTTTACTATTCCTCTTCCATATATTGCTCCATTTCCTCCTCCTCCTCCTCCTCCTCCTCCTCCTCCTTCTAGTTAGTATAGAATAGTTACCCAAACAGCCTAGTAACGACCAAGATCCGTTGCTGCCTATACTTTCTTTGTGTTCCTTTGCATTTCTCCTCCTCCATTAGTCTTCGCTAATTAGAGATTCCACGTAACCACTGTCAAAAGTGAGGTTGTTAGTCTGACGTTAAGAGGAGGAGGAGGAGGAGGAGGAGGAGGAGGAGGAGGAGGATAATTGGTGTGCACTGAAGTAACCTCCCATGGGCTGTGGACTATTCCATGCACATTTACGGAAGAGGAGGAGGAGGAGGAGGAGGAGGAGGAGGAGGGAAAGAAGAAGAGGAGGAGGACGGAAAGAAAATGAGGAGGAATAGGAATATGAATACAAAGGAAGTCCAAACAGCAACAGACCCTGAGATTCTTACTAGGCTGTTTGGGTAACAATTCCACGCTAACTATCAGTGAGAGAGAGAGAGAGAGAGAGAGAGAGAGAGAGAGAGAGAGAGAGAGAGAGAGAGAGAGAGAGAGAGAGAGAGAGAGAGAGGATAGTAGAGAAGAAGGCTCCTCCCCACCCACCCATTCCTACAGGCGAAGCTGGGTGGGAAGAAAGGAAACGGTACCATATTGTATAGAGAAACAAGATGAAATTTGAGAGGAAAGTAAGAAAAGAAAGTAAGAAAGAGATGAAGAGAAGGAGGAGAAGGAGGAAAAGAAGGAGAACATAATAATACAATGCAGGAGTAAGGGAAAATAGGAAAAAAAGTTGAGATAAAGAGAAATATGAAAGCATACTAAGCGAAGAGGAAGAAAATAGAATAAGAAGTGAGAAAGAGAAATAAAAGATGAAAGGAGAAATGAAGAGGATAAAAATAAGTGAGAGGAGAAGAGAATAAAAGAAGAGGAAGAAATTACGGATGCGAAAAAGGAGGAGGAGGAAAAGGAAGGAGAACAAGAGGAAGAGGAGGAAGTAAGAAGAAGCAGAAGGAGGAGGAGGAGGAAAATAAAGAGGAAGGTGAGGAAGAGAAGACAGAAGAGGTAGAGGAAGAGGAAGAAGAAGAAGCAGGAGGAGGAGGAGGAGGAGGAGAAGGAAAATGATGATGAGGAGAAGGAATGAGATGGCAATAATATAGAGAAGGAAGAGGAGGAGGAGGAGAAGAAGAAGAAGAAGAAGAAGAAGAAGAAGAAGAAGAAGAAGAAGAAGAAAACACGATAATTATGATGAAGAAACGAAAAATATATGAAGCTTGATTAAAACACAGAGGAGGAGGCGGAGGAGGAGGAGGAGGAGGAGGAGGCGGAGGAGGAGGAGGAGGAGGAGGAGGAGGAGGAGGAGGAGAAGGAGGAGGAGGAGGAGGAGAAGGAGGAGGAGGAGGAGTATGTCTTCTCGTTATCTTCTCCCACTTCTTCTTGTCTTTTCTTTTCTTTGTCACTTTCATTCCTTATCTTTGTCTTGCTTTCATTCATTTTCATCTATCACTTTCATTCACCCTCACAAATGAACTAGAGGAGGAGGAGGAGGAGGAGGAGGAGGAAGAAGAGGAGGAGGAGGAGGAGGAGGAGGAGGAGGAGGAGGAGGAGGAAAAGCTTAAGTCTTGCAATTTCTGAAACCTTAAGAAGAGAGAGAGAGAGAGAGAGAGAGAGAGAGAGAGAGAGAGAGAGAGAGAGAGAGAGAGAGAGAGAGGGGGGGGAAGAGGTAATCTCAGTGAAAGGAAAACATGTACTTGCATTTTCTACTTCATGAAATCTGAGGCAGAGAGAAAAAAAAAAAAGAAAAGAAAAGAGAAAAGAAAATGAAAAAAAGAAAAACAAGATTCAGGAGGGGAAAAAAAAGTGGCTCGGGGAAGCACGTGACCTGAACTTTTCTTTCTTTCATTTTTAGACTTTTTTTCTTCATTTTTCAAACTTTTTCACTTTTCTTTACATTTTTTTCTATTTTTTCCCCTCCCAAGTGGAAACACAAGGAAGAGTTTGCATGTATTCATTCAATCACTTTCTCCTCCACTGGTGAGCAAGAGAGAGAGAGAGAGAGAGAGAGAGAGAGAGAGAGAGAGAGAGAGAGAGAGAGAGAGAGAGAGAGAGAGAGAGAGAGAGAGAGAGAGGTGGGGCAATAAGAAGCTCAAAGAAACATATAGACAGAGGGAGAGGGAGAGACAGACAGACAGACATACAGACAGACAGACACACAGATGAAAAGAAGGTGATAGACAAGGAAAGACAGACAGACAAACAAACGGACAGAAAGGCGGACGGACGAACAGAGAGAGAGAGAGAGAGAGAGAGAGAGAGAGAGAGAGAGAGAGAGAGAGAGAGAGAGAGAGAGATTGACTTCCTCTTCAATATTTTTCTCAACATTGTATAAGTTTTTATTTATTTATATATTTATTTGTTTCTGTTTTTTTATCCTGTTTTTTTTTACGTTGTTTTTTTCTTTCCTCCTCCTCCTTCTTCTTCTTCTTCTTCTTCTTCTTCTTCTTCTTCTTCTTCTTCTTCTTCTTTTTCTTCTTCTTCTTCTTGCCACGTCTGATCTTCTCTTGTCTTCTTTCTTTTCTTCGTTGTTGTTGTTGTTGTTGTTCCTTTCTATATCCTCCTCCTCCTCCTCCTAATTACCACCACCACCACCACCACCACCACCACCACCACCCTCCCCTTCACCAGCCAGGTACTGTAGTCGTATCATTTTCACGAAAGGAAATTATGGTCGTGTATTTTCTTGTTTTTTTTTCTTTTTTCCAACGTGTATTTTTCCCGTCTGTGTCGAGCTTGCGTGTGTGTGCGTGTGTGCATGTGTGTGTGAGTGGAATGGCGGTCTTGTAAAAACTGGAGATCTTATGCAATCTAATTAGTAAACTCTCTCTCTCTCTCTCTCTCTCTCTCTCTCTCTCTCTCTCTCTCTCTCTCTCTCTCTCTCTCTCTCTCTCTCTCTCTCTCTCTCTCTCTCTCTCTCACACACACACACACACACACACACAGTGACGATAGTAAAGATGGTGATGTTAATGAAGATAGGTGAGAGGAGGAGGAGGAGGAAGAGGAGGAGGAGGAGGAGGAGGAGGAGGAGGAGGAGGAGGAGGAGGAGGAGGAGGAAGAGATCGATAGAGGGAAAAATTGAAACAAAGAAGAATGTGGACAGCAACGAAAGAGAAAATGAAAAACAAAAAAATAGAAGCATAAAGAGGAGGAGGAGGAGGAGGAGGAGGAGGAGGAGGAGGAGGAGGAGAAGAGGAGGAGGAGGAGGAGAACAACAACAATAACAACACTGAAGAAATAGGGGAAGGAAAAGAGAAGAAAAGAAGAAAGAAGAATGAAAACAAGAGTAATGAAAAAAGAAGAAGCAGAAGAAGAAGAAGAAGAAGAAGAATGATGATGAGGATAGTAATAACAGCTGAACAAGAATGAAAGAGAAGAACGAGGAGGAGAAGAAGAAGAAGAAGAAGAAGAAACGAAAGAAAAAAGATAACTAAAGAAAATTTAAATAAAAGAATAAGAATATAAGAGAAGAAAAGAAGGAAAAGATGATTGTAAATAAAGCAAAGCGGAGAAGAAGAAGAAGAAGAAGAAGAAGAAGAAGAAGAAGAAGAGGAAATATTAAGTGATTAATTTTCCTGGAAGATAATTATTAAAGGAGAGAAGATAATGAGATTGGGGGAAGAAAAGATGGAGAAGGAGGAGGAGGAGGAGGAGGAGGAGGAGGAGGAGGGGAAGGAGAGGAGAGAATGGGGGAAGGGAAGAAGTATACAGAGAGGAAAAATAGAAGGTGAAGAGGAAGAGGAAAACAAGAAGAGAAGCAAGAGAAGGAACAAGAAGACGAAAACGAAGAAGAAGAAGAAGAAGAAGAAGAAGAAGAAGAAGAAGAAGAAGAAGAAGAAAACTACTGTATATGTGATGATGATGAGAAGGGGGAAAAAGAGCAAAAGAGGAAGAAGAAGAAGAAGAAGAAGAAGAAGAAGAAGAAGAAGAAGAAGAAGAAGAAGAAGAAGAAGAAGAAAATAAAAATGAAATGAAAACAAAAACTAGCAATTACGAAGAGGAGGAGGAGGACGAAGAGGAGGAAGAGGAGGAGTAGGAGGAAAAAGAGGAGGAGGATAAGGAGGATTGCAAAGGATTACAAAGGATAACCTAACAGCAGCAGACCTTTAGGCCCTTAAAAGGCTG
>NC_087176.1:7775000-7787500 GCF_035594125.1 Scylla paramamosain
GCCTCTTCCACACTCCCTCATCAAGCAAAGGGCCGCATCCCTCACGCCCCTAGCACGCCAACGCCGCCCTTACGCCTTCACGCTGCCGCAGGGGGAGGGGCGTCCACGGCTTGCTCGCTATCATGCCTTGGAGTCCTTTAACACGACCGTGGGTGGCTAGGAGTCTCTCTCTCTCTCTCTCTCTCTCTCTCTCCTTCGTGCTCATTTGGCTATAAATAAATGTTCAAATGTTCAAATGTTCAAATGTTCATATGGAACATGATTTCAATTTATTCTGCAATTTACTAGAAATCTCATCCGGTCACTTTCTAAGCAGTGGAGGGAAGTGGAGTGAAGGTGAAGGAAAGAGGGGGTCAGTGGAGGGGGTGTGGAGGGAAGGTGGAGGAACGAGGGGGGTCAGTAGAGGAAATGGAGGGAAGGTGGAGGGAAGGTACGGACTGGTGGAAGGATATTAGAAAGGAGTGGAGGAATGGAGGGGACGATGGAGGGAAGATGGAGGGAAGGAAGGAAAAACGGTTAGATATGAAGAGAAGATGTGGAGGAATGGAAGGAAAATAGAGAGAGAGAGAGAGAGAGAGAGAGAGAGAGAGAGAGAGAGAGAGAGAGAGAGAGAGAGAGAGAGAGAGAGAGAGAAATAAGCATAATTGAATATAGACAGAAATGTAGATATCAGAGAGAGAGAGAGAGAGAGAGAGAGAGAGAGAGAGAGAGAGAGAGAGAGAGAGAGAGAGAGAGAGAGAGAGAGTGAGAGAGTACTTTATCGTGGTCAGAAAGATAGAAAGAATGCCAAAGAAGGAGAAAGAAGAAGAGGAAGAAGAAGAGGAAGAAGAAGAGGAAGAAGAAGGGGAAGAAGAAGAAGAAGAGAAGAAGGAAGGAGTGATAAAGAATGGAAAGAAACAGGTGACTAGGGAAACGTATGTAACGAAGAGGGGAAGAGGGGAAAAAGATGAAGGGCAACGAGTGGAGGAGGAGGAAGAGGAGGAATTAAGAGATGGAAGAGGAAGAGGAAGAGGAGGTGGAAGAAGAAGAAGAAGAAAGAAGAGGAGTAAGGGATGTCATTCTGTAGTTTAAACTGCTTTAGTTATGGAGAGAGAGAGAGAGAGAGAGAGAGAGAGAGAGAGAGAGAGAGAGAGAGAGAGAGAGAGAGTGTGTGTGTGTGTGTGTGTGTGTGTGTGTGTGTGTGTGTGTGTTCGCGCGTGCTGTGTTTGCCATGCCAACACGCGTCACGCCGCCTTCCCACCGCCGCTGTGAAATGGCTTGGGAACGTTTAGTGTGTGAACGTTTGATGCTCGAACGTTTGTTGATTAAACCTCACCTACCAGTAACTTAAACTAGCCTAACCTTACCTTACCTTATCTAGTCTTACCTTACCTAACCTTACCTATCATAACCTAACCTAACAAAGTCAAAGTCTATCATAAGCTTGTCCTTACCTAACCTTACCTAACCTAACCTTACCTAACCTAACCTTACCTAACCTAACCAAACCTTACCTAACCTAACCTAACCTAACCTAACCTTACCTATCTCCCCTTACCTTCCAAACCTTACCTCACCTGGCCGTACCTCACCTCACCTAACGCTGTGATATCCACAACGTTTGATCATTAATTAGCACGTTTCATACTTGATGAAAACGTTCCGACTCATTGATCTGAGGCGGGAAAACGTTTCATCTTAATGTATTCGGTGCTAGAACGTTCCAATTCAGAAAAGTTTGGTTATAAAGTTGGAATACTATTAATGTAATGTTTTTGTACGTGCTCTTTGTGTGTTACAAGTTAGTGATGAAAGGCCTTGGGTAGCGGAAGAGATCATGTTGTTGAGGTAGACACACACACACACACACACACACACACACACACACACACACACACACACACACACACACACACACACACACACACACAAAGACAGACAGATAGACAGACAGACAACCAAAAAAACAAACAGACAAACAGATAGACAGACAGACAGACAAACAAACAAACAAACAGACAGGCAGACAGACAGGCAGGCAGAACGTGTGTGTGTGTGTGTGTGTGTGTGTATGTGTGTGTGTGTGTGTGTGTGAATAATCGTAGTGTTTCATTTTATATAGTTTTTTTTCAATATTTTTCCCAAATAAGCTCACCTTTAATGTGTTCGCTTAAATATTATGAACACGTTGATAAATTTCCATACTCATGTCTTTTGAACTAATGATTCTTTACTGTACGGGTTTTGAATACATAGATATACACAGATAGATAAAAAGATAGATTGATACAGAAATAGATAAATGGCTGGATAGATAGACAAATATATTCAGAGATAGAGACATAGATAGATAAATAGATATCTAGGTAGGTAGATAGATAGATAGATAGATAGATAGATAGGTAGATAGATAGATGGATTCATAGATAAAGGCATAAACAGATAGAGATAGGTAGATAGACAGATAGATAGATACATGGATGGATAGATAGATAAATGGATTCAGGGATAGATAGAGACATAGATAAACAGATAATGAGTTAGGTAGGTAGATAGATAAATGGCTGGATAGATAGATAGACTAATAGACAGACACAGATAGATAAATAGATAACTTCAGAGATAGACAGTTGGGTAGATAGGTAGATTAATGATTAGACAGACAGACAGACAGACAGCTTAAGAGACAGGTAAGCATCCATAGGTACACATATATAAGGATAGACAGACACACAGACAGACAAACAGACAGATGTAAAGACAGACAGATATAGATGAATTATTTTAAGGATTACTTACAAATTTATAAACTTTCAAAGAGGAAAAATAAGAAAGCAATACGTAATTTATGATTTAGAGAGAAATATAACTGCTATTGATATGATCTCTCTCTCTCTCTCTCTCTCTCTCTCTCTCTCTCTCTCTCTCTCTCTCTCTCTCTCTCTCTCTCTCTCTCTCTCTCTCTCTCTCTCTCTCATAATCGAGAAAGAATCAACGTCCTAATTAGATGCATTGAAAGAAACACGAGAGAGAGAGAGAGAGAGAGAGAGAGAGAGAGAGAGAGAGAGAGAGAGAGAGAGAGAGAGAGAGAGAGAGAGAGAGAGAGAGAGACTCGGATAGATCGATAGATAGCATTCGACCAGAAATAGACGAGAGAAAGTGAAGGAGAGAAAGTGGAATTAAAAGCGAGGGACGGAGAGAGAGAGAGAGAGAGAGAGAGAGAGAGAGAGAGAGAGAGAGAGAGAGAGAGAGAGAGAGAGAGAGAGAGAGAGAGAGACAAGAAGGGAAAGAAAATAAGAGGTATATTCCTGAAGAGTAAATAGTGATAAAGGAGGAGAAAGAGAGGAAGAGGAGGAGGAGAAAGAGGAGGAGGAGGAGGAGGAGGAGGAAGAGGAGGAAGAGAAAGAAGAGGAAGAGGAGAAGGAGAGGAATAACAAGAGGATTAAGAGTTGTATTGTGAGAGACAGACAGACAAACAGATAGACAGACAGACAACGATGGATTTAAATATTATGTCTGTCTGTCTGTCTGTCTGCCTGTCTGTCTGTCTGCCTGCCTGTCTGTCTGTCTGTCTGCCTGTCTGTCTGTCTGGCTGTCTGGTTGTTTGTTTGTCATCGTCTCGTTTTTTTTTCTTATGAACTGCCTTTTGTTCTCTCTCTCTCTCTCTCTCTCTCTCTCTCTCTCTCTCTCTCTCTCTCTCTCTCTCTCTCTCTCTCTCTCTCTCTCTCTCTCTCTCTCTCTCTCTCTCTCTCTCTCTAAGCTATGGATATTATTAGTCTCACCCAAGCACCTCAAGGCCTCCTCCTCCTCCTCCTCTTCCTCATCTTCCTCCTTCCGGCACCTCCTTCAGTCCTCCTGCGTGCCTCATCACAACGCCTATTAGCTTTGCCTTGCCGCGCCTCTCATATCTTGAAGATCCAAAGGTCGTGTTTCCAAACCTTCCCGCGTCTTGTCGTGTTTACTCTAGCGATGGGAGTTACTGGCGTCTTCAAGGGTGTTTTCGTGATTCTAATGGTAGTTTAACAGGCTGCAGTGGAAGTTATTGGGGTTTTCAAGGTTGTTTTCGTGATTCTAATGGTAGTTTAACAGGCTGCAGTGGAAGTTATTGGGGTTTTCAAAGGTGTTTTCGTGATTTTATTGGTAGTTTAACAGGCTGCAGTGGAAGTTATTGGGGTTTTCAAGAGTGTTTTAGTGATTCCAGTGGTAGTTTAACAGGATGCAGCGGAAGTTATTGGGGGTTTTCAAGGGTATTTTCATGATTCCAGTGGTAGTTTAACAGGCTGCAGTGGAAGTTACTGGGGCTTTCAAGGGTGTTTTCATTATTCCAGTGGTATCTTGACAAAAACTACATTATCAGTGGGGGAAGCATCCGTGGAGGCGTGACTGATTACCTCTGTGGGTTCTGAAAACAGTTGTGGTGGAAAAACAAAGCATTTCCATATCGGTGTTTCGGTGGCCTCGTGGGCAGCTGGTGGACGTGGTGATATCGTGGACCAGGGTTCGAGTCCCGCTGGAATCTGTATATCATATTTTATTTATTTTATCTTATTTTTTTCTTAACTTTAACAATCTCACTGCTAACTTTGACAAGCTTTCCAAACCTCTCATTTCGGGTAATCCCCTCCAGCTTAATTCTTCCGGGACTCGTACCTAAGTGGGCCATTTTTTTCGTGGCCCCCCCACCAAAAAAAAAAAAAACAATACACGTTTCTTTTGATTACACATCTTTTTATAAACGTTGCTGTGATATCTTGAGTTAGACGGCGTAAAACCCACACAGACTAGCGGGTTGTATTGCAAGGAGCCGAGTCTGTATTTGGCTGTATTGCAAGGAACCGAGGTTGTATTTGGCTGTATTGCAAGGAGCCGACGCTATATTTGGCTGTATTGCAAGGAACCGAGGTTGTATTTGGCTGTATTGCAAGGAGCCGAGTCTGTATTTGGCTGTATTGCAAGGAGCCGACGCTATATTTGGCTGTATTGCAAGGAACCGAGGTTGTATTTGGCTGTATTGCAAGGAGCCGAGTCTGTATTTGGCTGTATTGCAAGGAGCCGACGCTGTATTTGGCTGTATTGCAAGGAGCCGAGGTTGTATTTGGCTGTATTGCAAGGAGCCGAGGGTGTATTGGCAATGAATTATACAGTAAAATGCGTTGGTTAACATTACAACACCTATACTGGCGGGACACTGGCGGATATGTCCCTTTAATTCCTTCCTTTGTCTCATAAGTGCCTGGGAAGACCGTGGTTAGGTTAGGTTAGGTAAATTTTCTACCATCTCATTCCCAGGCAAGGACATCACTACCACCACCACCACCACTACCACCACCACTACCACTCGTCCCCTGCTGCCTCCAAGCCCCACTTAACACACCCTCCCCCACCCCCTGTTGTTAAGCTTGAGGAGGGAGGGGAAGGAAGGCGTCTTTCGTGTCCCTTTACCTCACTTTCGACAGGTGGTGCAGTCATGGTGGTGGTGATGGTGGTGGTGGTGGTGGTGGTGGTGTTTTGTCACGTAGATCTCAAAACTAAGCTAACTCTCTCTCTCTCTCTCTCTCTCTCTCTCTCTCTCTCTCTCTCTCTCTCTCTCTCTCTCTCTCTCTCTCTCTCTCTCTCTCTCTCAAGTCTTCAAAGGGGACAACCTTGAAAAAAAAAGAAAAAAATGAAAACTAGCTAAATAATAACAATGATAATAATGATAATAATAATAATCATAATAATAATAATAATAATAATAATAATAATAATAATAATAATAACAGTAATAATTCTCTTTCCAGGTAAGAAGAGGTGACGGAAATAATTAAGCAGGTGATAATTAAGTGTGAGTATTAGCTGTGTGTGTGCGTGTGCGCGTGTGTGTACCTGTGTGTGTGTGTGTACGCGTGTGTGTACTTGTGTGTGTGTGTGTGTGTGTACATGTGTGTGTGTGTGTGTGTGTGTGTGTGTGTGTGTGTCTGTCTGTCTGTGTGCGTGTGCATGCGTGCGCGCGTGCAACATAAAGGAGCACAAAGCAACTGAAGCAATCAGCTGACTGGATACAAAGAGAGAGAGAGAGAGAGAGAGAGAGAGAGAGAGAGAGAGAGAGAGAGAGAGAGAGAGAGAGAGAGAGAGAGCACGACGAAGGGGAAGCATTGGGCGTGTAATGTGTAAGAGAGAGAGAGAGAGAGAGAGAGAGAGAGAGAGAGAGAGAGAGAGAGAGAGAGAGAGAGAGAGAGAATCTTGGCATTAGGTCGGCTGCTTCTGAGGAAAGGATTGTAACAGGAGAATTGATTTTAGAAGATGGGGCGAGGAAGAGGAGGAGGAGGAGGAGGAGGAGGAGGAGGAGGAGGAGGAGGAGTGGACTTGACAAACACTTCACGAGGTCGGTAGAGTGATCATCCATCCTGCTCCTCCTCCTCCTCCTCCTCCTCCTCCTCCTCCTCCTCCTCCTCCTCCTCCTCCTCCTCCTCCTCCTCCTCCTCCTCCTCCTCCTCCTCCCCCTTCATCTTTGGTGAAGGGAGAGAAGAGAAACTTCGTTAATATCTTTCTGGTTTTCTCTGTATTTCCTCTCCTCCTCCTCCTCCTCCTCCTCCTCCTCCTCCTCCTCCTCCTCCTCCTCCTCCTCCTCCTCCTCCTCCTCCTCCTCCTCCTACTATCTTCTTTAATTAAATTACGTTTTTGCATTATGATTTTATAGACAAGTTTCATGTTTTGCGTCTGCATGTCTGCCTGTCTGTCTTTAAATCTCTCTCTCTCTCTCTCTCTCTCTCTCTCTCTCTCTCTCTCTCTCTCTCTCTCTCTCTCTCTCTCTCTCTCTCTCTCTCTCTCTCTCTCTCTCTCTCTCTCTCTCTCTCTCTCTCTCTCTCTCTCTCTCTCTCTCTCTCTCTCTCTCTCTCTCAATTTCTCAACGATTTTAGTGGAGAGAGAGAGAGAGAGAGAGAGAGAGAGAGAGAGAGAGAGAGAGAGAGAGAGAGAGAGAGCGATAAGAGGCACAACTTATCACACTGCAAATGTGTTTTAAAGTTGTGCACTGTTTTTAAAAGAGGGTTAGGGAGAGAGGGAGAGGGAGAGAGAGAGAGAGTGGGAGAGGGAGAGTAAAGAAAGAGGGAGGAAGAATGAAGAAAGAATAAGAGAGAAAGATCAAGGAAAGGTGTAAGGAGGAAGAGGAGGAAGATAGAAAGGGGAAGATAGAAGAAAGAAAAAGTGAAGATGAAAAAAGAAGGGAGATCGGAAGAGCGTTGATTTTCCCCAGCAAATTGAAAACAAAGTATCTAATTGGAGAGAGAGAGAGAGAGAGAGAGAGAGAGAGAGAGAGAGAGAGAGAGAGAGAGAGAGAGAGAGAGAGAGAGAGAGAGAAATTAATCGGCTGACTCTGACTGCCTGCCTGACTGACTGACTGACTGACTGACTGCCTGACTGACTTCCTAACTGACTGCCTGACTGACTGACTGACTGACTGACTGCCTGACTGACTGACTGCCTAACTGACTGCCTGACTGACTGACTGACTGACTGCCTGACTGACTGACTGCCTGACTGACTGACTGACTGACTGCCTAACTGACTGACTGCCTAACTGACTGACTGACTAACTGACTAACCTAACCTAACCTAACTAACTAACTAACTGACTGACTGACTGACTGACTGACTAACTGACAGATGAAGTAGAATGACGCCACGAGGAACTGCAAATACTGACAACATTACAGAATCATTGGCGTTCATTCCTTATTCAGGGCTCGAGAACTGAATTGCTGTTTAGTTTTATGATTGTTAGTAACAGTGTGGTGGTGGTGGTGATGATGATGATGATGATGATGATGATGATGATGATGATGATGGCTCCACGACGAGGGTAGACAAGGGTAGATAAGGGTACACAAGAGTAGACAGGAGTAGACAGGAGTAGACAGGGGTACACAGGGACGGTCGGAGATTCTTGACATAAATTTAGCGAAGAACCTTTTAATTTGAGTTTCTTTGATGTGTTTGCCTTTTTTATTTATTTAGTAAGCGTTTAGTTAACCAGTCACTCTGGCGGTTAGTTTGTTAATTAGTTAGTTAATTAGTTTATTATTATTATTATTATTATTATTATTATTATTATTATTATTATTATTATTATTATTATTATTACCTCTATTATTGCCTATTTGAAAATGAACTAAATCAAATCAAATATATAAAAATAAAATATAGATAAAAAAACAACTCTCTGCTCTCTCACCACTATTTCAAAGGCCACGCAGATGACAAGCCAGGTTCTCAAGAGTGTTTCTCAAGTAAATAATGTAAAAATCTCGTTAATCTCTCACTAGAACTCTTAAAAATATTCTAAAAATAAAAACCGTGAAACTATTCCATAACTATTTTCAAAGACCACGTAGATGATAAGCCAGGTTTTCGAGTGCTTTTCCGGCAAATAATGTAGAAATCTTGTTAATCTGTCACTAGAACCGTAGAAAACACCCGTAATTAGAAACCCGTGTAAGTTCAAAAGGGCGTAGTGACCTTTGAAAGTAGTGGAGGTGCAGGGCAGAAGTGTTTCAGGATGTGGTTCAGAGTAAGAGTGAAAGAAGCTATATTAGGGTGGAAACAGTCTGGGAGGTGAAGCCGCTGCGTGTGTACTGGTGGTTCGTGCTTGCTGGGGGGAAGGGTGAAAGGCGCAAGGGGGGGGAAGAGGGAGTGGTGAGGAGGAAAAGGAAAGAGGAAGAGGCAGGTCAGGAGGGGACGAGGGAAGAGGGAAAAATAATTAGGGAGAGAGTGTGGGAGAGAAGATGGGGAAGGAGTGTGGGAGAGAAGATGGGGAGGGATTGAGGGAATAAACGTTGGGAGGGAAGGATGGCCGGAGGAGAGAAAGGGGAAGAGGGAGGGAGGAAGGAGGAAGAGGAGAGATAGAGAGAAAGGAAGAAGTGAGGGGGGAAGGAAGGGGAAGTGAGGGAGAGAGGAAGGGATGGAAAGAAAGAGGGAGGGAGGTGTACGAGGAGGAAGAGATGGGAGGAAAGAGGGGAGGGAGGTGTACGAGGAGGAAGAGATGGGAGGAAAGAGGAAGGGAGGTGTGTGTGTGTGTGTGTGTGTGTGTGTGTGTGTGTGTGTGTGTGTGTGTGTGTGTGTGTGTGTGTGTGTGTGTGTGTGTGTGTGCTTTAGCTTTCATATTTATTTATATTTGCTTGTCTTTATTTATTCATGTATTTAGTTTTATCTGTTTACTTATTTATTTATTTATTTATTAGTGTGTGTGTGTGTGTGTGTGTGTGTGTGTGTGTGTGTGTGTGTGTGTGTGTGTGTGTGTGTGTGTGTGTGAGAGAGAGAGAGAGAGAGAGAGAGAGAGAGAGAGAGAGAGAGAGAGAGAGAGAGAGAGAGAGAGAGAGAGAGAGAGACTTACTTTATTTATTTTTCATGTTGTTACCTTGATTTACGTATCATTAATATCTTGTCGTGTTGTCAGGTTTTCATTTTGTTGCAGTGTCACGTTCTCTTTCTTGTGAAGTCTTCGTTATATTTGGGATGGTAAAAATGTTGATAGGAGACAGTTGAATTATTTAAAGTTTTATTCACTGTGGTATTTGTTGAATGAATGTACAGCGTTCGTTACAGCTGATATTATGTACACAATTTTACAACTAAACCTAACCTGTCCTTACACAATCCAACATAACATAAAGTAACATAACTTAACCGAACAAGCTCCAACAAGATCAGAACTTATTATTTCAATGCCCTTAGTTTACGAAATAAATTCAATGAGCTGCAAGCATTTACTTATCTAGAGAACTACGATCATTGGCGTCAAGAAACGTGGATTAATTCATCAAGCAGAGATTACCTGGCCGAGTACTCACTTCCTGGCTGAACCATTTCTTGTTGCGAGAGAACTTACCGTACAAGAAACTGTTATGTTTTATGTAAAAAGTAATCTTCACCCTCGCTTGCTGTCCACCTCAAGCATTGGTAATATAAACGTCACTTTCATCCAAAATAGAAAGTTAATCTCGTAAAATAATATTAGGTCTCGTCTATCGTCCTCCAGCCCAGTCACTCGCTACACATGAAAAACTCCGATCTAGTCGCGATTTGCCGCGTAAATAATCGCATAAATTATAGTGGATTACACCATACTAGAGGAGGAGAAGCTGGAATAGGAGAAGAAACAGAGAGAATGAAGATGAAGTAGTAGGAGTAAGAGGAGGAAGAGGAGGAGGAAGGAGGGAGGGATAAGAGTGAAGTACGGGAAGGGAAGGGAAGGAAGACACCAGCCAAGCCAAGTCGAGGCGAGCAAGACACGTCGGAGCCAACAAGTCAGCGAGGAAGCCAACCCTTCCCGTCCAGCCAGTAAGAATAATTTCCACGAATTAGGCGCGGCGTCGATACTTGGGAGCCCTCGCCGAGTATTCAAGCTGAAGGCTGTGAAATGCGTGTGTGCGCGGCGGAGGGAGCCAGTCTATGCCTCACCTCAATGCATTAATTTGTTTCACCGCGTTTTGTACCGCTGAAAATATTCACCCCCCTCTTCCCCGCCTCCTCCTCGCTCTCCCTCCGTCATGCTGCTTCCTCAGTGGCTTGCTGGGTCGCGCGGCTAAAACACTGCAGTCTGACGCTCTGTATTAGTCACAGTTGTGCAGGAGCGTGGTGCTATGGCCCGTATTGAGAAACTCTTTGCTCTCTCACAGCCACTAGTTTCCAAGGCCGCAGAGGTGGACAGCAGGGTTCTCAAAGAGTGTTTCTTCTGTTATTAATGTAAAGGTCTTGTTAATCTGTCACTAGAACCGTAATAAGACCCTTGAAAACCCATGTCAGTTCACCACGTCTATTTCCCAAGGCAACAGAGGTGATCAGCCGGGTTCTCTAGAGTGTTTCTCCCGTTAATAATGTAGAAGTCTTGTTAATATGTCACTAGAGTCGTAAAAACACCCTTGAAAACTCATATTCTGAAATGCTTTGCTCTCTCACCACGACTATTTTCAAAGGCCTCAGAGATGATTAGCCGTCTTCTCACGAGTGTTTTTTTTTTTTTCCTGTTAATAATGTAAAGAATCTTGTTAATCTGTCACTAGTAGAAACATAAAGGCTCTCTTAAAAACCCGTGTAACTTTAATTGAAGCCTTTTGAAAGTTATGGAGGTGCGGCTGAGAAATGTTTCACTGTAGGGTCTTGTGTTGTGAAAAGTTTATCCCCACGCTGCTTCCTCAGTCCCGCGTTATTTGTGGTGACTCGAGGCCAGAACACTTCAGTCTGGATAGGTTAGATTTAGATAAGAGACAAAGAAACTGGCTCTCAGATCGACGTTTTCAAGCTTAATAAAGTTACCTTAAAAAAATATGAAGAAATTGGTTCGCAAATGCAGCGGTAGATGACTAGAATAGACTCAATTATCAGGCTGTCAAAGTCGACAAGGAGCTTTGGAAGAAGATTAGACAAATATATGGATGGGGATGATAGGAGGAGATAGGCAGGCATGCTTCACACAGGGACTGCCGCGTGTTGACCCGATGGCTTCCTGCACCAACCCTTGTGTTTTCTTATGTACAGTTCGGCAAGGCTTTGTCATCGTGTTGCCGGAAAAAAAAAAAGTATTCGACAGAGTTCTGCTGTCCAAAGTAATGATGTTATATTGTAGTGAATGTTTCCAAGCTAAGAAATTGTTACTTTATCGTGTGTGTGTTTGTGTGTGTGTGTGTGTGTGTGTGTGTGTGTGTGTGTGTGTGTGTGTGTGTGTGTGTGTCCCTTACAACAATGGAACACACACACACACACACACACACAGAGAGAGAGAGAGAGAGAGAGAGAGAGAGAGAGAGAGAGAGAGAGAGAGAGAGAGAGAGAGAGAGAGAGAGAGAGAGAGAGAGAGAGAGAGAGAGAGAGAGGATCAAAGGAATCGAAGCTTCCGATATGGAAAGAAAAAAAAAAAGAGCGACAAGAAGGAATTATAGGAGCATAAGTGGGAGGGGGAGGAAGAGGAGGAGGAAGAACACACAGGAAGATAAAAGAAAAGCAAGCAGCAGCAGATCTCTTGGTCGTGGCGGACTGCTTGTGGGGACTACACTGTCCAGCACACAGCGGCAGAAGACAGGCCACCACAGAAGAAGAGATGAAAATGAAAGGAAAGAAAAGGAAAATTAAGAGGATGACGAGGAGGAAGTGGAGGAGGAACAGTAAGAAGAAGAGGAAGAAAAGAAAGAAGGCTCCTCCCCACCCGCCGCTTCTGTCACGCAGTGTGGACAAGTGCGCGGGAATTGTACAAGAAGAAGACGAGAACTGAACTGGCCGTGTTGGTGCACGTGTGCGGCGCCAGACAGCCGCCACGCGTCAGCAAGGCGGCGGTGCGTTGCAAAACCTGGAGGAGGAATACAGAGGGGAGAACAGACAACAACAGGGCTACTGGTTCTAACGAGGCTGTCTGATTCTATGAGGTAGAGGTGAAAGGACAGCAAGGATCAGGAAAGGAACGCCAAACAGCACAGAGGGAGAAACAGTCATGGAGTGTGACAGGGAAGGTTGAGGGAGACACATGTTACTCTAACTCATATAAAATAAAG
>NC_087176.1:7802500-7810000 GCF_035594125.1 Scylla paramamosain
TGACAGTGGCATGGGCATGTTATTCATTACATATCTCGCCTGAACATTGTTGCTTTTGATATGTAGAATTTTACACTTTTCTATATTGAATATCATCTGCCATTTTTCTGCCCAGCTTGTTAGTTTATTGAGGTCACACTGCAGTTCCTGCCATTGTGACACAGACGTTACTCTACTTGTTATTTTGCTGTCGTCTGCAAATTTACTTATTTTGTAATTTATCCCTTCATCAATATCATTAATGTACATTATAAAGAGTACTGGTCCTAATACAGAGCCTTGAGGAACGCCGCTATTTACCTTATGCCACTCTGACTCTTTTCCATTTATCACTACAAACAGAGGGCAGCGGCGGGTGCAAAGCAACGCCCAACATAAACAATGCATCCCCAGCGGGATTCGAACCCGCGGCCTCTGGATTAGAAGTCCAGCGCGCTATCCACTGCGCCATGGGGACTGAGGAGGAGGAAGAGGAGGAGGAGGAGGGAGTTAGAAAAATAATACATGAAAAGTGTATATACAAAAATTTGAGAGAGAGAGAGAGAGAGAGAGAGAGAGAGAGAGAGAGAGAGAGAGAGAGAGAGAGAGAATTTACCTTTGTATTTCTTTGTATTCCTCGCCTTTTCTCGTTCATTATCGTCTCTTGCTCTCCTTAGCCATATTTCCACCAGAAGTTCGCTTTTGTATGTATATGTGTATATGTGTATCTATGTATATATACATGTTTCTGTGACTACTTGTCCATAAGTATCAGATAGATTATAATTTCACCATTGTATCGTCAGAGGTGACTTTATCATTACGTCTGTTAAGGATCCCTGTGTGGCTCTGCAGACTAGGCCATTGATAAGGATAATGTACCTAATATGCAGCTTGTGTGTTCTGTAAGGCAGTAAATATCAAATCAAATCAAATAAAACCCATCGTATGCTGTGCTGACCTTCACTCTGAACTCCCCTTAAGTGCCAAAAGTCTCCTTACGAAACCTGACACGGGACACTTTCTCAGCGATCACCACGTGTAACAGGGCACGTGTAACAGGGGCTGCCACTGGTACATAGAGGGGCTGCCACGTGTAACAGGGGCTGCCACGGGTACATAGAGGGGCTGCCACGTGTAACAGGGGCTGCCACGGGTACATAGAGGGGCTGCCACGTGTAACAGGGACTGCCACGGGTATATAGAGGGGCTGCCACGTGTAACAGGGGGATGTCACGCGTAACAGAGGCTGCCACGGGTACTTAGAGGGATTGCCACGTGTAACAGCAGCTGCCACGTGTAGGCCTGATGGCTTCTTGCAGCTTCCCTTATTTTCTTACGTTTTTATGAGCCTGAAGACTGGAGGCAACGCTGAACAAGGTGGAGCATGAAGAAAGAGGGGATGGAGGATGGAGGTAATAAAGTATTCTTGGGCATTTAACAAGATATTATAAATGAAATAGTAAGTGTTTCTAATCAGGACAGGACAAGAAGTAAAGGGTAAGCCTAATAAAGTTAATAAATGAAAACCGAAAATAGAAAAAAAAATTGAAAAGAAACAGGAAGAAATTGATAGTCAGATAGTGGTTAATGAATGGAACAGACTCAGTGATCAGGTTGTTAGCGCCGTGTCAACAGGGACCTTTAACAGAAGACTAGATAGATGTATGGATGGAAAATAGAGTTGAAAAATGGGTCTTTTCTCGCTTTCATATCCTGTTGCCCTGATGACTTCTTGTACCGCTGCCTGTTTTCTATTCTTTTCTTTTCATTTTTTTCTTTTTGATGTTAGTAAAGTGTGCAAGTGACCGGCTGCGTCTGTTTTTCCAGCTTCCTGCACTGCTTCAAGAGACGAGCATCAAGACACAGCGGAATTAAACTAGGCAACTCGATCAGAATCCTTTTTTATTCACCAACTTCAGGCGGATGGCAATTAAGGGGAGAAAAAAAGAGGAAAAAAAGTAGAAAGAAAAAAAAGTAAAGGAATTGTTTGACCATTCTTCTTTTACTGTTTTGTTAATATATATACCAATGCATATATTTTTTTTTATTTCTTCTTGTATTTTTCCTCCTCTTATTCTCCTTCATCTTATCTTCTCCTTACTTCCTCTCCTTCCCTCCTTTCCTTTTTCTTCTTTCCTTTTCTTCCAACTTATTCATCTCTCTTTTGCCTCCATTTTTTTTATTTATTTATTTTCTTCTTCCTCTTTTTCATAATCCATTTCTATTCGTTTATTTCTTCCACTTAACTTTAATTCTTCACTATATTCCCTTCCCCACTCTCTCTCTCTCTCTCTCTCTCTCTCTCTCTCTCTCTCTCTCTCTCTCTCTCTCTCTCTCTCTCTCTCTCTCTCTCTCTCTCGCTGCTGGTTTAATTAGTGATAACGTGGAAGTAAGAAAATCTTCCGTCAGAGAGAGAGAGAGAGAGAGGGAGGAGAGAGAGAGGAGAGAGAGAGAGAGAGAGAGAGAGAGAGAGAGAGTCAGTCAATAAGCGGTTCCTTTACTAATTGAGTCACCTGTTGCCAATTTCCTCTCACACACACACACACACACACACACACACACACACACACACACACACACACACACACACACACACACACACACACACACACACACACACACCACATTCTTGTTTATTGGTATCTTAATCATCTTTATTTTAAGTTTTCGTTTCCTGTCCGCGTGAACTACTACTACTACTACTACTGCTACTACTGCTACTACTACTACAGCAGCAGCAGCATCGTTTAGTCTTCCCTTCAGTCTTAATTAATTCTGCGACTTGTTGTTGCTGTTGTATGAAAAGTGTTTACCTGTGTGTGTGTGTGTGTGTGTGTGGTGTGTTGTGTGTGTGTGTGTGTGTGGTGTGTGTGTGTGTGTGTGGTGTGCAATCATGAAGTTTTACAGAAGTTTTCAAAATAATAGAGAGAGAGAGAGAGAGAGAGAGAGAGAGAGAGAGAGAGAGAGAGAGAGAGAGAGAGAGAGAGATTGACGGATGGGCAAGTGAGGCAAACATAGATCTGAAAATGGCACGCCTCCCCCGCCCCCACCACACACACACACACACACACACACACACACACACATCACCCCTTGCATCCCCCCACACACACACACACTGGGCACCTGATCGCACTGTTTAATCAGGCTCCGGCAATCCTCGTGCAGTTCACTTCATCATGACTGGAACCAAACACATCAGGACGCCTCCCAGATAGTGAAGCCAGCCCCCTTTGCTCTCCTTCAGCCACTTCTGTCCTCTCAACGCCGTCAAAAAACAACGGTGTGAAGTGTGTCCAGCTGCCTATTGTAATGATGTCACGTTATCTGGCATCTGTTCCTCCCGGCCACTCACTCAGATGCATGAGCGGGTTTTCAGCGGTAATCTTCAGTTTCCATTATGTCCTGCACTGTACAGTTGGCCAAAGAAGAGTTCTCACCTGCCCGAATTACCGCCATGTACCTGACGCGCAGTACAGGAGATAGAGAGCATCAGTCATTGGCAGTGTTACCGTGTTCCCGTGTTCCCGTGTCCTCTCCTGCCTGAATTACTGCCACGCACCTGATGGACATGCAGTGTAGGCCTTTAATTACGCAAGTCTGCTGGAATTATGTATCGTCAATAATACAGGCAGGTCATAGTGGTACATGGTAATTCGTTCGTTCCTTAACTCTGATACGGCGAATATTCACATAACGAAATACATAACCAATGCGATAAAGAGAAAAATTAAATAAAAAGTGTCGCATTCCCTGAGCTCATAGGTAATATTCTCAAGCAAAACTATACAATAACAAATACAGGGGAGGTTATGATAAGTGGATATGGGTAGGCACATTTCAAACATACAGGGACTTCCACGTGTAGGCCTGATGGCTTCTTGCACCATTGCTTAAATTTTTACCTTCTTTTTGATGGTAGTATGTACTAACTCTCATCTTATTGGTCCGCAGAAACAAGCATCGGAGGCAGAGGTCAACACAGGGAGCTGCCACCAGGTTAGTCCAGGCTACTTGTCCCTTGGGGCGTTGGGGGGGGAAGGGTGTGGCTGAGGGGGAAATGGTACTAGAGAGGAGAAGGGATGGGATGGTAGATTGAAGGGGATGGTGAAGGGAGATGATCAGGAGAGAAGGGAAGGTGGGGAAAAGGCGTGATTGGGAGAAGAGGGATGGGGAGAGGAACACACAGGAACACAAAGGAATACAAGCACCAGGAGACACCCAGGTCCTCGCTAGTGTGCTACACTATTCAACACTGATTACTGCTTTTAGAGAAAGGACAGCATAGTGGTGAGGCTCCTACCCACCCCCGCTGCCCTCAAGCCGAGGACGCCCAGGACAGAAGTAACTAACATGCAATATTGAAAAAATTGCATGGAATTTTATCAGGAGAGAGTGAAGGAAGTTAACCTTTCTGCATTATAGAGAAGCGGAGCGATTCCCATTTACCGTCGGCCATGTTTATCGCTCAGGCGTCGCGGCCTAAGCATCCAAACGCATGTAACTTTCCCTGGGACGTGACGTGTTAGTGAGCAGAAATGAGCAGTGTGTCCGCCAGTTAACACGCCTGCATAACTCTATTGATATTCGGACAAAAACAGAGCTCGCTGTGGATTCGCTCTCAAATAAGTCAAATTTATTACTGGTTTAGGTGATGGAAGAGCTATTCATGATTTCAGAAGGTAATTTATTCTAAACGTTTACTGTTTGAAAAAAATAAATGGTTCGTTTTCGAGAGACTGAAAACGTTTACCAATAATCTTACAATCGTTTTGTTGCGTGTGATTCGATCTGTCATTGTCAAAATAATAATTCAGATTTAAAGTGTTGAATCTTTTGCACATTTTTAAATGCTTCGATTACATCGTCCCCTTAATCCGCGGTTCGTTACTCGGGTTCCTCGAGTCGACTCAACTCAAACATGTAGAACACGACAAAGTAAACCAAGGACGTGAGAAGGGACAATACTGACTGTGGGATGTGGTAGTTAATTTAGGTTTTGTAATGTTAGGCACGGTAGATAAGTTAGGTTAGTTTTGTCTGGGACAAGGGGAGGTGAGGTGGGTGATGGTGTTGGTGCAGCGCGCCGTGACTCTGGAGGGCAAGGGACACAGGCACGCCAGGAAAGAGCCGCGTCCACCTCTGTCCTCTCATCACCGCAGTTTTGCAAGGTCGTGCAAATGCTGAGGCATCTCTTGCGGGGCGCCTCGCGGAGCTGCTCTGTGCTCGTTGGTGGCGCTGGTGCAGCGCTACTCACACGCATCGATGGTGCTAATAACGTGCGTTTGAGGCTCTGCTGAGGCTCCTTTCAGACAGAGTCCCTCAGCAGCGCTTCTCTGCAGCGCAAGCGCTCGGAAATACTGGAGATAAAATGGAGGTTTTCACACGCAGCCACGGCCACACAAGGCAGTGTCCGTCCTCGCCGCCACAAAAAAGCAGCGCTGCTCGTCGCAGTGCCCTGCCGTTCAGTTGTGGCTTTGAGAAGCAGCTGCAGCAGCGACACTTCCTCAATTTTAGCAGCGCGTGCGTGGCGCGAGTTGATATGACATGCTGCTTTTTAATTAAGCAGAGCTCCACACGTGCGCTAGCAGCGCCGCCAACGCGAGTAGTGCTGCTGAAGCGCCACTCGGGCGCCACCGAGCAGTGCTACGAGTAATCTTATGTGAAAGAAGCCTGGCTCGTGTTGATCTCATCAGATGTGCGGAATTCTTTGTAAACCATCACGAGGATCACGAAAGGAAGAAAAAAAAAATCCACAAGAGATTGTTACAACGAGTCAAGATAAGACGGTAGAACGCTGGAGAACACGGTCCCCCGTGGCACAGCAGTCTCTGTCTTAGGCAACTCTCAGTGAAAGAAAACGGGCAAGCTGTGTGCGGGGACAGACTCTTCCATGACGCTCGGGACACGCTGGGTGGTGGTGGGGCTGGGTGAGGTAAAGGGCCCAGGGTGTGAGGCGTGGGCTCCCAGCAGCTGGCGGCAACAAGGCCATGTTGCTCTTTTTTTCGTCCTTCCTTCCTTCCTTCCTTCCTTCCCTCCTTCCTTCCTTCCTTCCTTCTCTCTCTCTCTCTCTCTCTCTCTCTCTCTCTCTCTCTCTCTCTCTCTCTCTCTCTCTCTCTCTCTCTCTCTCTCTCTCTCTCTCTCTCTCTCTCTCTGCAGTAGAATGCTTCATACGAATGCAACATGTGATTATTGCCTCAGATAATAATTAATTTTCTTATAGCCCAATTAAACCCAATGAATTCGAGAGAGAGAGAGAGAGAGAGAGAGAGAGAGAGAGAGAGAGAGAGAGGAGAGAGAGAGAGAGAGAGAGAGAGAGAGAGAGAGAGAAGGAGGAATGAGCTCGTATCTAATTTAATGAGTAATATAATCAAAGCGCACACACACACACACACACACACACACACACACACACACACACACACACACACACACACACACACACACACACACACACACACACACACACACACACACAGCAGGCACCTGCCGAAACAATAGTTACTCCCAGTGAGGTCTGACACATTGGATCAGGGGGTGCTGTGAACCTATCATTAAACCCAGCTGTGACCTCACTGAATGTTTCCTTTGCGTCTCACAACACAGAGGGGCAGTCACAGCCTGCCCCTCCATAGTCAATTCTTTTCCTTCACACAAAGCTACAAGCACCTAATTATACACACACCCTTCACTCAAAATTCAAAATTATCATGGCAACTCTTACACCAACCTCGGAGTCCCCATCTGGGGAGGGGCCCACAAATGTGCCCGGGTCGGACTGCTCCTTTGGTATCAACCCTAAGTGTCTTGACATCCCCCATCAATTTTTTCTTCATTAACTTCTTCAACATTCGCAATCTTAGATCTAACTTTTAATCTGTAGAATACCACCTTTTCTCTACTAAATCTCTTCTTATTTTCCTCACTGAAACACAGGTGTCTGAGGCAACTGACAGTAGCCCCTTTTCTGTTCCCTCCCACTTTCTCTATCTTCATTTTCAATCCAAAGTTGGATGTTGCCGCTTATGTGCGCAACGACTTAACCTGCTCTCATGCCCACGCTCTTGAATCTTACGAGTTTTCCACTATATGGCTACGACTGCAGAGTCACTCTTGAACAAAATTTATTTTTCACGTATACCTCTCACCTAACTCCTCTGACTATAAGAAATTCTTTGACTACTTAACTTCCAAAGTGGAGCACATTCTGACTCTCTTACCTTTTGCAGAGATCTCCATTCTTGGAGACTTCAGTGTTCACCACCAGCTTTGGCTTTCCTCTCCCTTCACTAACCATCCTGGTGAACTAGCCTTTAGATTTGCTATCCTCCACGACCTAGAGCAATTGGTGCAACACCCTACTCGTATTTCTGACCGTCTTGGAGACACGCCCGACATTCTTGACCTTTCTCCCTAACCTCTACTCCTTCTGCTTATGCTGTCACCCTCTCTTCTCTGTTAGGCTCCTCTGATCACAATCTCACATCTGTATCTTGCCATATCGCTCCAATCCCTCCT
>NC_087176.1:7812500-7822500 GCF_035594125.1 Scylla paramamosain
CCCGGCGTGATGGTGTCTCTTAATCAAATATACACACATCAGGTTAACATTGAATAGTACTGGTATGCTTCTACTACTAGCGCCAGTTTCCCTACAACGGGCTCATTGTTATATTTCAGCGCCTCTCATCACACCCTGCAGGACATTGGTGAATACTGTCTTACGCTGGTACTGATATTTACCCGACTTTAGAAGGAGATTCTGGGGTTTCAAACGTTATTTTCCTCATTCCAGCGAGAGTTTCACAGCCTGCGTTGAGTTATTGGGGTTTTCAAGGTGTTTTCGTGATTCCATAAGAACATAAGAACATAAGAAATAAGGGAAGCTGCAAGAAGCGACGAGGCTTACACGTGGCAGTCCCTGTATGAAACACTCCTACCTATTTCCATCTGTTATCCCCATCCATAAACTTGTCTAATCTTCTCTTAAAGCTCTCTAGTGTCCTGGCACTAACTACATGATTACTGAGTCCGTTTCCACTCATCTACCACTCTATTTGAGAACCAATTTTTTCCTATCTCCTTCCTAAACCTAAATTTTTCAAGCTTGAACCCGTTATTTCTTGTTCTACCTTGGTTGCTGATCCTAAGAATTTTGCTTACATCTCCCTTGTTATAACCCTTATACCACTTAAAGACTTCTATCAGGTCCCCCTCTTAACCTACGTTCTCTCTAGAGAATGTAAATTTAACCGCTTCAACCTCGCTTCGTAAGGAATACTCCTCATCCCCTGAATCCTTTTAGTCATTCTCCTCTGTACTGATTCTAATAGACCTATATCTTTCCTGTAATGTGGGGACCAGAACTGCACAGCGTAGTCTAGATGAGGTCTGACCAGCGCCAAGTATAACTTTAATATTACTTCCGGCCTTCTACTTTTAACACTCCTAAAAATGAATCCTAGTACCCTATTTGCCTTGTTTCTGGCTTCTATGCATTGTTTCCCTAGACGGAGTTCAGAGCTAACTATAACTCCTAAATCTTTCTCGTACCCTGTACCTACCAGAGTTTGGGTGTTTAATGTGTACCTATTGTGTGGGTTTCCTCTACCTACGCTAAGCACTTTGCATTTATTGATATTAAATTGCATTTGCCATCTATCCGTCCATTCATTCATTCTATCTAAGTCTGTCTGCAAGGCGATGGCATCCGCTTCTGACCTAATTAATCTACCTATCTTTGTGTCATCCGCAAATTTACTAACATCGCTACTAATTCCACTATCCAAGTCATTGATATATATTAGTCTAGTGTCACTTTTACATAGAACAAGCGGAACCAATAAAAAGTAGAAAGCATTTTTGTCATATTTATTTTGATGATAATAATAATAATAATAATAATAATAATAATAATAATAATAATAATAATAATAATAATAATAATAATAATGATAATCTTAAGTAGTGTTCGACTCTTGACCAGCAGGGGCACAGGAAACGCAGGTAACAGTGCAGGTGTTTATTCACAGAAGGTGTGAACAGAAGGCTGGAGGTAGGTGATCTCTCGGCGCCAGGGCCGCGCACTTCAACTTAACACTTATGACTGAAGCCTAGCTCGTTCACTCATACACGTATTCATGCCTCACACAAGTCTCGCTCATTCACTCGTTCACACAACTAGCTAACAACCACACACCTCCCCCGAGACATAAGGAAGATTCCTTATCTTTGTTATGGCTACCGTAACACATGAAACAAAGTTACAATGATTGAAGTACAGAAAACACGGTACATATACACAAAACAAACACAGCGTACAATGAACACGTACGACTAATCGTAGGTGCTACGGTGCCACCGCACCTGCAGTCGTCTCGGCTCCCTACGCTGTCGGCTGCTTCGACGCTCTGGTTGCTCTCGGCCACGGTGTACCCCGTTACCCTGATGCTCCGGGCTGCCGGGATGGTGGTGTTCCTCGTGACCCTGATGCTGAAGCGCTGCACCGCCATGAGCGGTGGTGCTGCTCGACAGGAAGGGGAGCAAGAGGTCTGTGTGGGCGTAGGTGTCTTCTATTACGCCACATCACGCGACCGCTGCCCATCTTGATGAGGTAGTCTCTCCTTCGCCCAACAGCCACGATGACACCCAGGCGATCCCAGAGGCCTGTCGTGTGATCTTGAACGTCGACGTGGCCACCGAGGTGCAGGAGAGGAAGAGTACGGGCGGACGCGTCGTGGCGAAGTTTCGCTTTCTTCCTCAGTCGCTCTGCCTTGGCGTCGCACTCATCAGCAGCGCGCTGCCACTGCTGAGCGTATGAGCGATGATGAGCCGGGACACAGGACCTCATAGGATGACCGAAGAGGACTTGTGCTGGTGATCGCCCTTCCGCCCTCGGAGTGTTGCGCAGTTCCAGCAACCCGCGAGCGAACGCATCCTCGTCCAGGTGTCCCTGCTGTGTGGTCGTGAGGATCAGCTTCTTCACGGACTTGACCGCTGCCTCGGCGTGACCATTGGAGCGTGGATAATGAGGTGAAGATACACGATGCTCCACCCCCCATCGAGCCAGGAAGCGCCGTACCGATGAAGAAGTGAACTGCGGTCCACCGTCAGTCCTCAGGAGAACAGGCACGCCCGTGTCGGCGAACACACCCCGAAGGACACGAACGAGCTGATCAGCCGATGCTGGACGTGAGCATGCAGACACGTGAGGCCACCCAGACAAGCGATCTACATACACGAGGTATGTACGGCCTGCTGCGTGGAAGTAGTCTGCAGAAACTGACTCAAACACCCTGCTGGGTGTGTCCGTGTCCTGCCAGAGAGGTTCGTTGGCTTGGCTTGGTAGGAGTGGACGGCATAGTGAGCATCCAGAAACGACGTTCTCAACGTCTCTGTCCATACCAGGCCAGTACACCGTTTGTCGGGCCCGTCGCTTGGTGCGCTCCATCCCCTGATGACTGTCATGGAGTCGCTCTAGTGTTTCTCGGCGGAGGCTGTGAGGAATAAGAAGCCTCGGCCCGTAAACCACCAGGTCGTCGTCTACGGCCAGCAGACTGCGCACCGGCCAGTACGTACGCAAGCGGTGATCGAGGTCGTGGCAATGATCAGGGAAGCCCTCGATGATGACGTTCTTGAGCAAGCAGTACTCCCCGTCTCTTGCTGCTGCGGCACGTGCACCATTTCCACAGTCTGATCCTGGAGTGGTGCTAAGCGGACGCCGTCCTCATTGGTGGCAGATAACGCTGAGATGACCGCTGAGTGGAGAGGGTCGAGGTCACCAGAAGTAGCAGCATCCTCTTCCTCCACTGGGTCCTGTACTGGAGCACGTGAGAGGGCGTCGGGCACACAGTGTGTCGATCCCTTTTGCCAGCTTGCTGTGAAAGAATACTGAGCAAGCTTCTCCCTCATGCGCTGCAGCCGCAGGTTCTCTATTTCTCCCAACAACTTGCTATTGAGGAGAGGTATCAGCGGGCGGTGGTCGAGCACTAGATCGAAGTGAGGGAGTCCTTTCAGGTAGGTGCCACATTTCCTGACTGCCCAGACGATTGCAGCCATTTCCAACTCTATTACTGCATAGCGGCTCTCTGTGTCTGTAACAAATCTTGACCCGCATTGCACCATCTTCCACTGGTCACTGTGCTTCTGCAGGAGAACGAATCCAAATCCGTGCATCCTTGAGGCGTCAGTCTGTAGCATCGTTGGTAATGATGGGTCGAAGTATGCCAAGACAGGTGGGCTGACGAGACACTGTTTCACCTTCTCAAACGCCTCTTCATGGTTAGGAGACCAGCACCAACTGTTCTTCGGGCGTAAGAGATCTCTGAGGGGTTGTGCAGCTGCAGCCACAGCAGGAGAAAAGCTTCCAAGCTGGTTTGTAAGACCCATGAATGATCGTAAGTCGGTGATGTGCTGTGGTCGTGGGAAGTCAGAGATTGCCTTAACTTTCTTTGAGTCTGTCGTGTAGCCTTGTCCAGAAACAGAGTAACCACAGTAATCTACCACTCTTTCCGCGAATGTAAACTTCTGTGGGTTGAGAGTGATGCCGTGCTGGTCACACCGCCCCGCACAATCTGAATGACATGGGCTAAGTGCGCACTGTAGGTGGAGTCATAGGCCAGGATGTCGTCCACGATCTTGATGGTGTTAGGTATGTCGCCGAGAGCTTGGTCTCCTCGACGGTTATACTCGTCTCCAGACGAGACGAGACCCATAACCGCTCGCCGAAACTTGTACCGACCCCAAGGTGTTATGAAGCAGGTTAAATCCTGGTCTTCTTCTCTAATGGGGACTTGAAAATACCCCATCTTGGCATCAAGAGTGGTGAACCAAACTGCTCCGGTCCCGATCGAGGCGATGGCGTCATGAGGTGAGCGCACTGGATACACGGGCCTCTTCACGTAACGGTTGAGTCGTGTCAGGTCAACACACAGCCTTACACCAGATGTCTTTTTTGGGACAGGCACGATGGGGTGGCACCATGCCGTAGGGTAGTCCACACTCTCGATGATTCCCTTGTTAAGCAGCTCTTCCAACTGGCTCTTAATTTCTTCACGCCAATTGTAAGGGATTGTACGAGATGCTGTTACGGCGAAGGGTCGAGCGTCGTCTGTCAACTCGATGGCCATGGATCCACCAGCCATTGCACGTAAACCTTCCTTTGCTTCGAAGACGCTGGGAAAGGCCTTGATCACAGCAGCAGCGTGCCCCGCACGCTGCTGTGGCGTTGGGTCGTAGGAATGAGGCCAGCTGATCACTTCTGTGGGCGTAGATAGAGGTGGCTGCGAGGCGGTCGGGTACTTGATGGAGCTGTTGCCGGTGTGCTGTTCTTCCCTGCGTAGCGGTCGGATTTGAGCCGGAAAATCTTCGGGGAGGATTCCGAGGGCGATGGAATCGTACCAGCTAAGCAGCGCCCCCTTCACCTCCTTCACCACGCTCACAACAGTCTCAGCTTCCCTGTCGCCCAGTTGCAAGTGCGACGAGAAAGTTCCTACACAGGTGAGGGGGTGATTACCGGCAGCATAAAGTCCATCACCATCAGCGGGCGCCAAGCTGGAGGGCGGGATTCCAAGGAGTGTTGCCGTGTCGAGGCCAATAACGGTCGTTTCGGCCCCAGAGTCAGGAGTCCACGTAATCTTGTCTCTTCCAGCGGGATGTGTGGCGGTAATGAGCACCTGGGGCGCAGGTCGTGCCGTCACCGCCTTTGTGTATACGCCTGATAAGAGCTGGTATACACTGGCACTGGCTCCCCGCCTCGGGCCTGCACCGCGATGAGGAGAGACAGTTGAGGAACTCCTCGAAGCTCCTCGTCGTTTCCTCACTGTCTGCTGACATACACTCGCAAAATGCCCTCTTTTCCCGCAGTTACGACACACTTTATCTATTGCCTGGCATCCCCTTTTGTCACTGCGACAATCTTTGCCACAACGATAACAGCCCGTGGGGCTTGAGCCCCCGAAACTGCCCTTCCTGTAGTTCGAGACAGCGTTCACACCATGGCTCGAAGAGTGAGAGCCGCCCCTTAGTACTGCACTACACTGGTTAGCGCTCTCTGATGCTCTGCAAATATCTATGGCGTTTTCAAGGGTGAGTTTCTTGTTTTCCAGCATGCGTTTCAGAGCCACTTCGTCTCGTGTCCCAACGACAATTCTGTCACGCAGCTGATGGTTTATGCACTGGTCGCAAAAGTCACAGAAATTGGCGATTTCCTTTACAGCACATAAAAAGTCGTCAAAACCTTCTTGCGTTTCTTGCACGCGGGAGTAGAAGTCTCTTCTATCCATGATGATGTTGCGCTGGCTTCGCAGGTACTCACACATTGCATCGAGGATGGTTCTTAACTCCGCGTCTCTCGGTAAGCTTATCCCGTAGCGAAGTGTACGGGTCCACTCGTCGTCTAGGACAGCAGCGAGTGCCGCCCTCTGCTCAGCCAGGAGAGACAGTCTATCCTGGCGAGGGTTACGTATCCTTCAAACTTATGGCGCCACGTGTCGAACTCACGTAAAGATGCTGACGCCGTTAAGTGAGGAATGATGGTGGCGGACGTCGGGAACCTCGCGCCCTGGGTAGACGTGCTGCGGGCTGTGGTTTCGCCTTCATTGCTCGCCGTGGTGCGACTGGGAGCTTGTGTCCCCACTCTCTCCAGCAGCTGGGTTAAACGCTCCTCGCGAGCCTGACTCTGCTCCGACTGTCGCGCTAGCAGAGCCTGACTCTGCTCCGACTGTCGCGCTAGCAGGGCAGCCAGCGCCTCCAACTGCTTCTCCATTCTGCGCCGTACCCACTGCAGCCTTGTCCTGATCCTACTCACTGCGCCATGTTCGACTCTTGACCAGCAGGGGCACAGGAAACGCAGGTAACAGTGCAGGTGTTTATTCACAGAAGGTGTGAACAGAAGGCTGGAGGTAGGTGATCTCTCGGCGCCAGGCCGCGCACTTCAACTTAACACTTATGACTGAAGCCTAGCTCGTTCACTCATACACGTATTCATGCCTCACACAAGTCTCGCTCATTCACTCGTTCACACAACTAGCTAACAACCACACAAGTAGGTCTTGTCTTTTTAGTCTTCTTCATAATAATAATAATAATAATGATAATAATAATAATTACTACTACTACTACTACTACTACTCATTATAATGCAGAGCTTAATTAGCCTCTTAAACATGACTTCATGAATGGAAATTGAAGGAAATATTTAAATGAGAAATTAGGAAAAATATTAATGTGTATTTATGATACGTTTTGTGAGCAAGATATTTAAAGGAAAATTCTCTCTCTCTCTCTCTCTCTCTCTCTCTCTCTCTCTCTCTCTCTCTCTCTCTCTCTCTCTCTCTCTCTCTCTCTCTCTCTCTCTCTCTCTCTCTCTCTCTCTCTCTCTCTCTCTACTCTTGTTACCCTTCAAAGTTTCCGTTTTCTGTCGCATTTTTTGTTGCTTCGTTTTCTTTCAATTTATTGAAAGGGGACTCTGTCTTAGATCTTTGAACTTTTGTAACTTCTTAAGGAATAGTAAAAATAACAATAATAATAATAATAATAATAATAATAATAATAATAATAATAATAATAATAATAATAATATTAATAATTAGAGGAAGAAGAAGAAGAAGAAGAAGAATAGTAATAGTAATGATGATATTAGTAACTATAATCTAGATAGTTGTAGTAAGAAATTGTAGTCGCAGTAATTCTTGTTGTATAACCGCAAGCAACAATACTATTTATTGTAATAATTTAACCTCTCTCTCTCTCTCTCTCTCTCTCTCTCTCTCTCTCTCTCTCTCTCTCTCTCTCTCTCTCTCTCTCTCTCGTTTTGTGCAACTCAGTGTCGCTCTATGTGAGTCAGTGTAACTCAGTGTAGCTCTGTGTGACTCAGTGTAGAGGCGTCAGCTGGTCACTCACTTCGTGTTTACCCGCGCCACGTGGTTGTGTTTGCACCGATCAGCTGGGCACACTCTCTGGTTATGCGCTCATACGTCTCTCTCTCTCTCTCTCTCTCTCTCTCTCTCTCTCTCTCTCTCTCTCTCTCTCTCTCTCTCTCTCTCTCTCTCTCTCTCTCTCTCTCGTTGCACCATCCGACCGCCATAAAATCAACACTAAGATTATTACTTACTTTCTGAGAGAGAGAGAGAGGGAGGGAGAGAGAGAGAGAGAGAGAGAGAGAGAGAGAGAGAGAGAGAGAGAGAGAGAGAGTACTCACGAAACTCAGTTGTTTATGTAAAAAAAAAAACTATGGCTGATTTTTTTTTTTTTTCAGTCTTCATAATTTCTTCCTTCTGTTTTTCTCTCTTTCCTCCTCCTCCTCCTCCTCCTCCTCCTCCTCCTCCTCCTCCTCCTCCTACTACTACTACTACTACTACTGCTACTACTACTACTACCACTACTATTACTAGTGCTGTTGCTGCTGTTACTACTAGTTGTCCGTGTTTACTCCTCCTCCTCCTCCTCCTCCTCCTCCTCCTCCTCCTCCTCCTCCTTTCAAAACAGGGTCGATGAAGTCTAAAACCGTCCTCATTGCATTCTCTCTCTCTCTCTCTCTCTCTCTCTCTCTCTCTCTCTCTCTCTCTCTCTCTCTCTCTCTCTCTCTCTCTCTCTCTCTCTCTCTGAATAACCTTTAGTAATAAGAACGGTACGTAGCTGGATACGGAGAGAGAGAGAGAGAGAGAGAGAGAGAGAGAGAGAGAGAGAGAGAGAGAGAGAGAGAGAGAGAGAGAGAGTCAATGAGTAAGAAAAGATAACACCGCAGGTCCTCACGGCCTTAAAGCAGATGCCCCGGAACGCCGCCCTCGCGAAAGCTCCCCTGACAACTTGGGAGAGAGAGAGAGAGAGAGAGAGAGAGAGAGAGAGAGAGAGAGAGAGAGAGAGAGAGAGAGAGAGAGAGAGAGAGAGACAAAGAGGATAAATCATGGGCAAGTCAAGTCAGTAGGAGTAGGAGCAGGAGGAGTGGTGGCGGAGGTGATGCAGAACACCCGACTCCGTGGAAGCTGTTTTAGCGAGACAAGAGACGAGGGACGGGACATTTAGGGAAGGTGTGTGTGTGTGTGTGTGTGTGTGTGTGCAGTGTGGAGAGGGTGACCGTGTGTGAGAGAGGGAGAGACAGAAGTTTGTGTGCAATGGATGAATGAAGGAATTGAGTTTTGAGGCAATGAACAACACAATATTTCCTTCCTTTCTCTCTCTACCCCTGTTTCTGAATGAATTATCTGGCTTCCCGTTTTCTACCACGTCTGTGTTGGGAGTGCTGGCTACTTATCTCAACTCAAATAGCGGGAACTTGTGCACCCTAACTCAGATTGTCTCCCAACAAAACAATGTTATTTTACTTTATTTAATGTAACCTAACCTATTAGACCCTGTATCTTACGTGTAGCAGCAAATTAACTTAATGAATGATTGTTTAGTCTATAGAGCTTGATAAGTTGACGGGACGAGTGAAGGCTCTGTTGTAGGAAGAGGAAGAGGAGGAGGAGGAAGAGGAGATATAACAAATGGGAGAGATGGAAGGAAGGGAGATAAAGGATAGAGAAAGTAAAAAAGGGAAGAGAAGAAGAAGGCAATGATGAAGTGAATGATAGAGAAGAATGGGGAGGAGGAGGAAGAAGAAGAAGGGGAAGAGAAGAATAGGCAGAGGAAAAGGGGGGGGGCGGTGACAAGGGAAGGCTTTGTAAGGGCGTGTCTGTCACCTGCCCCTGCCTAACCGTCCCCTCTGTCTGTGTATAGGCGCGGCCCGGGGGTCTGCGAGGAGGAGGAGGAAGAGGAGGAGGAGGAGGAGGAGGAGGAGGAGGAGGAGGAGGAGGAGGAGGAGGAGGAGGAGGAGAAAAACTTTGATTCACATTTCATCACATTCGTTCGTTTGTTCGTGTGTGTGTGTGTGTGTGTGTGTGTGTGTGTGTGTGTGTGTGTGTGTGTGTTCTCTCAGATTATTTTTTTTCTTTATGAAGATAATGATGAAGAACACACACACACACACACACACACACACACACACACACACACACACACACACACACACACACACACAGATTGAGAGAGAGAGAGAATAAGCAGAGAAGAAGAAAAGCCGATGGAAAGAAGGGAGAAGAGAGAAGAGAAACAAAACAGCTATAAGAAAAAAGGAAAGAATAGGGAAGATGTAGGTATTCTCCTCCTCCTCCTCCTCCTCCTCCTCCTCCTCCTCCTCCTCCTCCTTCTCCTCCTGCTCTAAACAATTATCTACTTCCTTAACGACAGAATCTCAACACTGGTGGTAGTGGTGTTAGTGGCGAAGGGACGGGAGGGTTGTAGTGGTGGTGGTAGTGTTAGTGGTGTAGGGGAAGTGTAGTGAGGTTATGGTTGCAATTAAATACTTAAGTCACTGCTGCCGTTTCATCCAATGTCTTCCGTTTTCTATAACTTCCTTGACTTGCGTTGGCCTTCCATTCCTCTCACCGTGAACTTTCTGTATCATTAATAACTATACTGTACATACATCTCTATAAACGCTCATCACACACACACACACACACACACACACACACACACACACACACACACACACTCACAGTGCAATACATCCTGGAGCT
>NC_087176.1:7832500-7837500 GCF_035594125.1 Scylla paramamosain
CCACCCTTGGACAAGGTGTTAACCTGGTAAGTCCCCCGGGCCAGGGTTACGGTGAAGCCACTGGGCAGCAGCAGTGGTGGATTGGACTGCAGGCAGATGATCCCTTGACGGGACAATGGCTGGAGTTCCAAGGTCCTAGTTAGCTGGACCATGCCTTAGCTTTAGTTAGCTGGGGGCTGCGGTTTAGAGAAGTGTGGCGGTCTCTACACTAATTTAGCCTCCCTGGGAACCAGTTGTTGATGTGAGTCACCCGCCTCTCCCTTGCTAATGGCGGTCCTTTCATCTCTATCCTTCATAATGACTGGTTCTCATTATTTTTCCATCCTTCTCTCATACTATACAAGGAATATTTCAGTTTCTTGGTCTCTCTGGAAGTGCGTCTGATAGTCTCTAGAGTCGGTGGAGAACACCTGGCGACAGGTGCCACCGGCCAGGCCTCGCAAGGGTCGCAGAGGTGTGTCAGACGTGGCTGAAGGTGGGGTTGGGTGCTGGTTCCGTTCCCCCATCTTGCCCACTTTGCCTAGAGTGACTACGCCGGCCCCACTCTATGGGACAGAACTGTGAGGACAATAGCTGCAAGCGCCGGGTTGTGAAAGTCTCACTCGTGTCCGAGACTCTAGGCAAGCGATTGGTCTTTATGGTATTTTCAAGACCCTGTGGGGAGCTAACTCCCAGTGTTGGAGGCATCAACACAGCAGTATCTGATTTCCATGCATAAACTTTTCATTTGCTCAATTTATGGTCACATCTTATCTGAAATTTCGAAAGTGCTCTGATTAATCAGTCATGCCTTCTCTTCTCAGACAATGCGAAGCCTGTCGTGGCAGGTTTGCCCCTCAGTATTTTAGAAATTCTTCTGCCTGCAGGTTGTGTCACCTCAATAGCAAGGTAGAGAGACTCAACGAGAAATACGAGGAGAAGTGCAAGCAGTATGAGGACGTCGTGCAACAGCTAGAAGCACTAAAAGAGTTCGTTGTCTCTAATACAGGTTGCACCTCCACAGATGTTGTTCCTGCCATCCCTGACAGACCTGCCTCCTCCACTCTAGGGGCTCCTGCCCGCCCCACATGCTGAGCTTGCAGAGTCACCATTCATATTAGTCAAAAATCGTGCCACCACCACTAATGTTAAAAACTTTTTGCCCATCTCAACACACAACAGGTACCAGATCCTAGCTGAAGAGGAGGAAGATGCACAAGAGACGAGACTGGTCGGAGACTCAATAGTCAGAGGTCAGCTCTCTGAGTTCTGTGGCAGGGCTCGTAGGACACGTAAGCGTCTGTGCATGCCTGGTGGACGCTTAGACGACATCACGGCAGCATGTGACGAGGCAGCCTGCGGATCTAACAATAACACCCTCTTTATTATTCACGCAGGTACAAATGATGTTGAAAACACTAGGTCTGAAGAGCTCATGGAAAAGTTCAAGAAGATGATACAGCGCTTCAAAACTAAATCCAATAATATTATTGTTTCAGGTATCCTCCCCCGCATCAGGGCACCGGCTGTCTTCTACAACAGAGCCTTCAGCACTAACAGCCGTCTCCGTTCTCTTTGCACAGAGGAAGGTGTAGACTTTGTTAATCTATGGGACAACTTTTATAATAAACCTTCTCTATTTCAGCCGGATGGTTTACACCTAAATGGAATTGGAGCAGCACGACTTGGTAGACTCCTTAGTAATAAAGTTTCTATTTTCAGACCAAAAAACGACCAGCAAGATCGTGTAGCCCCAGGCTCTTAGTAGCCTCCTCGCGCAACCCAACCTCCATGTGCAACACTATAAAAGCTTGCCTAATCAACGCTCGCAGCCTTAGAAATAAATTTTCAGATTTAGAAACCCTGGCAGCTGTAGAAAACTACCACATTATTGGTATTACTGAATCTTGGCTGAACTCTGCAAACAGAGACTTTCTTGCGGAATACAACTTGCCAGGTTATGAAATGTTCAGCAGTGAAAGAAAAGACAGGATAGGTGGCGGTGTATTGCTGTATGTAAAAGCCAGTCTTCAGCCAACCATACTAAAAACCGAAAAGATTAACAATATAGATTCAATCTTCTTGCATTTAAGAGTACGTTCTAAGAAAACTGCTATAGGTCTTATTTATAGGCCTCCGGTTCACAATGTTTCCTCCGATAAGAATTTACAAGATCAAATCACTGAAATAAGTAACACTTTTGATACAGTCATCTGTGGAGACTTCAATCTACCTGTTAACTCATGGGGAAATCCACTTAACTCTCACTCTGGTCACGACTTGTATAATAATTTATTAGAATGTTCCCTAAAGCAACACGTTCAAGGACCCACACGAGGTGACAACATATTAGATCTTGTTCTTTCAACAAACGATGACTTAATATCTAACGTTAATATTGGTCCTGAATTTAGTACAAGTGACCACAAGATTGTCTCCTTTAACATCAACCTTCAAGCATATAAGGACATTGTTAGCAACGAAAAAGTTTTCATATATAAAAAAGGAGACTACGACAGACTCAGGTCAATTCTTTCTGTCGCAGATTGGAACGCTGAACTTGGCGAAAGTAACATTGAGGAATCATGGGCGAAATTTAAGTACATTTTAGAAGATGCTGTGAAGACATGTATCCCTATGCGTAAAAGACGTCCATGCAAGAGAAATAAACCTAAATGGTGGACAAACAAGATTGAGTCACAACTACTGCAGAAAAATCGTGCCTACCGTAAATATTTGTCCTCTCAGAATGAGGCTGATAAACTAGAATACGACAGACTCCGACGCGAATCAAAAAAGCTCATTAGACAGAGTAAGAAAAATCTAGAAATGTATATTGCAAGCATTGCTAAATCCAATCCCAAAGAATTTTACAGTTACGTTCGAAATAAAAAAGTCATTACATCTCACATTAATCACATTACACTAGATAACGGTAATTTTGTCACCGGAGAAACTCAGATCGCGGACACACTGAATGATTATTTTGCTTCAATTTTTACAGAGGAAAATACTCATACAATCCCCGAACCACTCCTTATGCTCCACAACATAACCCCCTTAAGTGTCTGCGTTTTTCATGAAAACGAGATAATCAAAGTAATTGATCAGATGAAAACTGACAAAGCCCCCGGCCCAGATGGTATTGCACCACGTGTCTTGAAAGAAACTAAATTCCAAATTTGTAAGCCCCTTTCGTTGCTTTTCACCAAATCATTTAACTGCGGTAAGGTTCCCGAGGATTGGAAGTTAGCTAACGTTACCCCTATAGAAAAGAAAGGCGATAATTCACTTCCAAGTAACTACAGACCTATCAGCCTTACATCTGTAGTATGTAAACTAATGGAAGCAGTAATTCGCAATAATTTAGTGAACTTTCTAGAGGAAAATGATTTAATCAATGACTCGCAGCATGGCTTCCGAAACAGACGTTCTTGTCTAACTAATCTGCTTGATTTCTTTTATGATGTTTTCACCATGTACGACGAAACAAAGGCAGTAGATATAGTGTATCTAGATTTTCAAAAAGCTTTTGACAAAGTTCCCCATAAGCGGCTACTAGCTAAATTGAAGTCACATGGTATAAATGGAAAACTTCTCAATTGGCTTGAAGACTGGCTGTCTGAGAGAAAACAGCGCGTTGTTTTAAATGGTAAATTTTCAAACTGGCGAGAAGTTCTAAGTGGTGTACCACAGGGATCAGTGCTCGGCCCTGTTCTTTTCCTTATTTACGTTAATGATATCGATGAGGGTCTCACCTGCAAAGTATCTAAGTTCGCTGATGATACAAAAATAATGAATAAAGTAGTCACGTCTGAGGATAAAAGAAAATTACAATCTGATCTTGACCACTTAGCCACTTGGTCAGACAAGTGGCAGATGAGCTTCAATGTAGATAAATGTAAAGTGTTGCACATTGGTAATAACAACGATCACACTGATTACTTAATGAACGGTACCGAGCTTCTTAAGGTTAAGGAGGAAAAGGACTTGGGTGTTATAATTACCTCAGACCTCAAGTCAAGTAAACACTGCTCGGAAGTAGTTAAAACAGCAAATAAATTGGTTGGGTTTATTGGTAGGACTTTCGAATTCAAATCAGAAGGGGTAATTCTCACATTGTTTAATACACTTGTCCGACCTCTACTTGAGTATTGCGTCCAGTTCTGGTCACCCCATTACAGGAAAGATATAGACAAGCTGGAGAGAGTCCAAAGAAGAGTTACCAAGTTGATCCCACGACTGCGGAACAAGCCTTATGAGGAGCGCTTGAGGGAACTCAACTTGTTCAGTTTAGAGAAACGGCGAATGCGAGGTGACTTAATTGAATTGTTTAAGATGTGTCGGGGCTTTGATAACGTAAATGTAAACAACTATCTCATCATTGACAGTTCCAACACCACTCGAAATAATGGCTACAAGATTATAGGTAAGCGTTTCAGATCAGACGAGGCTAAGTATTATTTCTTTAATAGAATTGTAAATGTCTGGAACTCTCTCCCAGCACATATTGTCGATAGTAACACAATAGAAACTTTTAAACAAAGGTTGGACAATCACCTCGCAGCAACCCCTCATATAACGTACTTTGCGCCTACATAAAATGTTTTTTTTAGTTAGTTAGTGTAGTGAATAGTATAATTTCTCTTTCATCCTTTCCTATCACATCTTAGCCTTTCCTCCTCCCTATACTCTCCTGTTTTTCCTTCCTTGATCTCTAGTGTCCTCCATCCTCTAACTCTTAGAATCTGTAGTGGTAGTGGTAGAATAGACACACAGACAGCCTCGTTAGGCCCAGTAGGGCTGTTGCTGTCTGTTCTTTCCTTTGTATTCCTTTGTATTCCTCCTCCTCCCTCCATCGAGCCGGCTGCTCACTCCAAAACTTTTGTAATTGGAACTAATTTAGAAAAGTGAATTAGAGAGAGAGAGAGAGAGAGAGAGAGAGAGAGAGAGAGAGAGAGAGAGAGAGAGAGAGAGAGAGAGAGAGAGAGAAATGCACACACACACACACACACACACAC
>NC_087176.1:7852500-7855000 GCF_035594125.1 Scylla paramamosain
ATGATCATTATATGGTATATTATTGATATTATCTTTATAACTATTATTGTTAATATCAGTGTAAGTAATCATATTTCTGTTATTATTATTTCTTTATAATTGTTGTTGTTGTTATTATTGTTGTTGCAATTATTACTTCATAATTATCACTGTTATTACTTTTGATCTGTAACTGACATAAAATTTCTCTTTCATTTCAGGTATGGAACAAATATTTTGTTGGGCGAGCTGCTGAAGACAGGTGAGTACTGGGTGGTGGTGGTGGTGGTGGTTGTGCTGGTGGTGGTTGTGCTGGTCGTGGTGGTGGTGGTAGATACGGAAGAGGATTAGAAAAGGAAGAAGAAAAATGAAGAGGAGAAACCAAAAGGAACATAGGAAGAACAAATAACAAAGGAAGAGGAGGAAGAGGAAGAGGACACAGAGAAGGATGACAAATAGGAGGAAGAGAGAGAGAGAGAGAGAGAGAGAGAGAGAGAGAGAGAGAGAGAGAGAGAGAGAGAGAGAGAGCAGGAAAAAGGAATATGTTTTGAGTAACACGAGCTGACGACAAAAGCACACTGTTTATCGGTCCTGCTCCACCACTGCACTCACCCCCGCGACTCACAACACAGGCTTCTATTCTGAGACCCTTCTGCGCACTACACTTTCCCTTAGGCGCCGCAATCGTCACACACACAACTCACCCTGCGTCTGATAATCTCTCGTGAAACTTCCCCCCCCTCTCTCTCTCTCTCTCTCTCTCTCTCTCTCTCTCTCTCTCTCTCTCTCTCATGTCATGGGATGCCTTAAGGTTCCATTCTAGGCCTAATTTTATTCCTAATTTATTAATTAGCGATATTGTATGTTCTAGTAATGAAGTTAAGTTTTTGTTATAAGCAGATGACACAACCATATTTGTTCAGGGTAAAAATGTAAATTATCTGTAGCATATAATGAGTAACAAGCTTGCTGCGATAAGTAACTGGATTAAAAATGATAAATCAAGTATTAAGCGTATTTTTACATTAGTCTACCGTCACGTTATATACTGTTCTCCCGTATGTCGTGGAGCCTTCGAAACCCATGTTAACAGACTCAGTAAATGCACATTTGTTAAGTACTTGCATAACACTTGTTAACGAAAAAAAAAAAAAACTTCCAGTCTTTGTAACCTTGTAACAGAGTGACGCGCTCGCCCTTCTTGGTGTTTTTTTTTTTTTCCATTTGAGGCTGGGTGATGTGCTGCAACCTTACACAGAGGCAATAAAATAAAAGGACAGTGGCGGGCAGAGCATAGCCAGTAGTCCCGGAGTCCGCTGCACCGACACACGCACGAGATGTGGCGCACAGCTTTCTCACTTTCTACCTTCATAACGGCGGTGTTGATTGTGGCGGGTGACGCTGCAAGCGTCAACATGTCAACCTCCATCTCGGACCTCACGCAGGAGATCGTCATGTCCTTGATCGTTAACCAGATGGCAATACTGAAGGACATGAACGAGTCTTCCTACCTCTGTGCCTCCCGTGAGTTACCATTCCCTGTGGTTGACCTTGTGGTGCTTCAAGACTAAGGAGTAGAAACTCTGGTGGACCAGTGCAGAGCTTCCAGGGGCATGCTTTGGTTGATCTTTTCAGCGGGTGTGCTGGGAGGGTTCCAGGTGTACAGAGAGAGCGGCTGGCGTGCTTGGGCAGCAATAGGCATACTAGGGCAGCAGTGAGCATGCTGGGGCTGCAGAGGGCGCACTGGAGCAGTAGCGGGCGTGCTGGAAGAGTAGTGGGCGTGGTGGAGAAGCGATGGGCGTGTTAAGACAGCGGCCTGGGTGGACGCGACTTCTTCTGTCCACCAGCAAGACTGGGCGGACACGGACTCTCCATGTCCGCCACCGAGGAAACGCGGACACCGACAGGGGTGGTTGCTGGCCAGTTCAGATCACGGCCAGGGCTGGCGCCTGGAAGGCAAAGGGTGTGAGGGTTGACTTCACACCACGTGGTTGGCTGAGGCTGGCGTCAGGTCACAGGGGACCGGAGAATGGAATGTGGGCGGCGGGCGAAGCGTCCCGCCACACACTCACGCGTTTGTCTTGTTGACAGGTGACAGAGAGTTTCGGGAGATCCGGTTGTGGAAGGAGGAGGCGAAGCAACAACTACAGGCTATAGAGGACAACTTGCGAGAGAAAGTAGAGGACGCGCAGGCGCGCATGCAGAACATGACGGAAGAAATAAGGGACAACCTGCGAGGAATGGCGGAGGACGCGCAATCGAGGATGCAGGCGTTGGAGGAGGATAGGCAGCAGGCATTGGAGGAGAGGGCGGAGGCGCAGCAGCAGGAGTTGGAGAGGATGGAGGCGCTGCAGCAGACGTTGGAGGAGAGGGTGGAGGCGCTGCAGCAGACGTTGGAGGAGAGGGCAGAGATGCGGCAGCAGACGTTGGAGGAGAGGGTGGAGGCGCTGCAGCAGACGTTGGAGGAGAGGGTGGAGGCGCGGCAGCAGACGTTGGAGGAGAGGGCAGAGGCACTGCAGCA
>NC_087176.1:7865000-7867500 GCF_035594125.1 Scylla paramamosain
GCATCTTATTGGAAGAATTAGTAAGTATGATTTTCTTTTATATGTATATACACTCTTTATGGAAGAACAACCATTGTAATAATGGAAAATGACAATAAATTCTTAAAAAATTCCTCCTCCTCCTCCTCCTCCTCCTCCTCCTCCTCCTTCTCCTTCTCCTCTTCTTCCTCTTCGTCTCTCCATTTCCCTCCTTCTCCTCGTCCTCCTTCTCTTCATCCTCATCCTACAACAACAACAACAACAACTACTACTACTACTACTACTACCACTACTACTACTACTACTACACCGTCGCTACTCCTGCAACTGCTAAACCTCCATCCTCTCTCCCTCTCTCCCTCTCTCCCTCTCTCCCTCTCTCCCTCCCGTGTCAACAAGAGGGAAACTGTAACCTCCTTACACACATCTGTCACTCCTCTCTTAATTGGCACGCTTGTTTCCCTCCCTTTTTCCCTCTCCCTCTCCCTCTCCCTCTCCCTCTCTCTTTCCCTCCCTTTGGCGTTATGCCGTTGGTGCGTTTTGTTTTTTTCTTTCTTTTCCTTCTTTCTCTTCTTTTTTTTTCTTCGTGTGTGTGTGTGTGTGTGTGTTTTATTCTCTCTCTCTCTCTCTCTCTCTCTCTCTCTCTCTCTCTCTCTCTCTCTCTCTCTCTCTCTCTCTCTCTCTCTCTCTCTCTCTCTCTCTCTGTGTGTGTTCTTTTCTTTCTTTCTATCATTTTTGTTCCTCCTTTCTTTCTCCCCCTTCTTTCCTCCTCTCTCTCCCTTTTTCTGTCATTCTCTCTTTTCTTCTTCCCTCTCTCCTTCCTTCCCTTTCTGCTTCCTTTCTTTCTTCCTTCCTTCCTTACTTTATTAATTCGTTCACTCTTTCTTATTATTTATTATTGTGTGTGTGTGTGTGTGTGTGTGTGTGTGTGTGTGTGTGTGTGTGTGTGTTTAATAACCTCCTTCATCCATCTTCCTCCAGTCCTTCAATTTACTCTTCCTTTTCCTATTTCCTTTCTTTTATCTTATTCTTCCTTCCTCTCCTTGCTTGTCTGATTCTAATCCCACCTTCTTTTTCTTCCTTACTTCCTTCCTTCATTCATTCATTCATTTAATCGTTAATTCTTCTCTTCCGTCTTTCATTTTTTTCATTGTTTCTTTTTCCTCCATTTTCTTTGTTTTTTCCTTCTTTCATTTCTTCATTCATTCATTCTTTCTTTCATTCCCTTCTTTCTCCTCTTGTTTTCCTTTATTAACTCTCTCTCTCTCTCTCTCTCTCTCTCTCTCTCTCTCTCTCTCTCTCTCTCTCTCTCTCTCTCTCTCTCTCTCTCTCTCTCTCTCTCTCTCTCTCTCTCCTTACTTTTCCCTCCCTCTCTCCCTCCTTTCTTCCCTTTCCTCCCTCTTCCTCTCCCTCAACACACCCACCCCGCCCTTTCCGAGCTTAATATGTGAAATTCTTCCTTGTACGAGAAGGGAGAGAGGGAGAGGAAGAAGTAGAGGGAGAGGGAGAGGGAGAGGGAGACAAGAATCGATGGAAGAGAAATGGGAAAAATTCAGGGAGGAAAATAATAAAAACTTGAATTTGTCTTATTATTTATTTTTTCTTCTGTAAGATGCTTCGTCTCTCTCTCTCTCTCTCTCTCTCTCTCTCTCTCTCTCTCTCTCTCTCTCTCTCTCTCTCTCTCTCTCTCTCTCTCTCTCTCTCTCTCTCTCTTCTTCCTTCCACCTCTCTCTCCTTACTCTTCCAATCATACTTTCCACCCTTCCTCTCTCCCTCCCCATTACTTCCTAACCCCCTTCCCCCTTGACATGTGACCGGCCCACCTGTCCAAGAGCAGGTGGGAGGTAATTAACCTGTACAGGAGGCAGACGTCACCTGTAAACCCGCGCCAGGTGTGTGTGTGTGTGTGTGTGTGTGTGTGTGTGTGTGTGTGTGTGTGTGTGTGTACGTTCGTCTTATAGGGCCCCTATTCTGAAATACTTCTACGCCTCACCTCCAGTACTTTCCAAAGGCTCTAGTTGAAGTGACGCGGGTTCTCAAGGGTGTTTTGACGGTTCTAATGACAGATTAACAAGATTTTTATATTATTAAGAGGAGAAACACTCTTGAGAACCCGGCTAATCATCTCTGTGGCCTTTGAAAATAGTCGTGGAGAGAGAGAGAGAGAGAGAGAGAGAGAGAGAGAGAGAGAGAGAGAGAGAGAGAGAGAGAGAGAGAGAGAGCAGCGTGTCTCAGGGTACGGAAGCTAAGATTTATTCCACAGTTAACTAAATAGCTGAAAAAAACAACATTTCCTTTCTCTCTCTCTCTCTCTCTCTCTCTCTCTCTCTCTCTCTCTCTCTCTCTCTCTCTCTCTCTCTCTCTCTCTCTCTCCCCCATTTATTTTCTTTTGTTTCTTTGTCGTCGTCGTCGTCATCGTTGTTGTTGTTGTTGTTGTTGTTGTTGTTGTTAGTAATGATATACAATACTAACGTTACTTCCTATTTGCTTTGCAGGTAAGTATCGCTTCTCAGAAAACAAA
>NC_087176.1:7885000-7887500 GCF_035594125.1 Scylla paramamosain
TCCACCAAAATTATTTCTCAAAGGCCACAGAGATGACTGGCTGGGTTCTCAAGAGTGTTTCTCCTGTTAATGATAAAGAAATGTTGTTAATCTGTCAATAGAACCGTAAAAATAATGAATAAATAAAAAAATAACTTCACCAAAATCATTTCTCAAAGGCCACAGAGATGATTGGCTGGGATCTCAAGAGTGTTTCTCCTGTTAATGATAAAGAAATCTTGTTAATCACTAGAACCGTTAAAACTCTGAAAAAACAACAACTTTAACTTCAAGATTACTTTTCAAAGGCCGCAGAGATAGTTAGCCGGGTTCTCAAGAGTGTTTCTCCTGTTACAGATAAAGAAATTTTGTTTATGTCACTAGAATCCCATTTGAAAAAAAAAAAAAAAAAACACCTTTGAAAACCAGTTGCACTTCAGTTAGACCCTTTGGAAAGTAGTGGATGAGCAGCGCAAAAGTTTATCAGAATAGATGACTGACGACCATGTTATGAAACACTTCTGTGGCGCATCTCCGCTACTGTTGAAAGTCTCGTGAGAAGTGACGGGAGTTCCCAAGGGTGTTTTTACGGGTCTAGTGACAGATTAACGAGGTTTCTAAGTTACTGATACAAGAAACACCCTCGAGAACCAGGCTAATTATCTCTGTGGCCTTTGGAAACAGTGTTGATGAGAGAGCAAAGTGTTAGAGAGTTTCAGAATACCAGTTTACATAATATAATACGTCACACGAATTTTTGAGGGTGTTTTTACGGTGCTAGTGACAGATTAAGAAGATTTATACATTATTAAAGGAGAAACACACTCAAGAAACATTGTCTTCCTCCTCCTCCTCCTCCTCCTCCTCCTCCTCCTCCTCCTCCTCCTCCTCCTCCTCCTCCTTTGTGCCGCTTCTAAAGGCGAGAAATGGAAGTTATTGGAAATTCTAATGCTAAGGGTGGTGATGGTGATGATGGTGGTGATGTGGTGGTGGTGGTGGTGGTGATGGTGGTGGTGGTGGCGGTGGTGGTGATGGTGAAAATCTTGGTTTAACGTTAACGAAAAAAAAAAAATGGAGAGAGAGAGAGAGAGAGAGAGAGAGAGAGAGAGAGAGAGAGAGAGAGAGAGAGACTAATGACGGTAATAGTGGTGTTGGAGGAGGCGTTTCAGGTGAAGGGAGAAGGAAAGGAGGGAAGGGAGGAGATGGGAAGGGAGGGGGAGGGAAGGAGGAGGAGGGAGGGAAGGGGGGTGCCCAAGATCAAAGGTTAGGGGGGGTAATGCCTGGAGGGCCCCCCTTGACCCCCACTTAGTGACCTCCTCCTCCTCTTCCTCTTCTTCCTCCTACTCCTTTTCTTCCTCTTTTCTTTTCTGTCTTACAATTAACTTTCCCTATCTTTTCTCTCTCTCTCTCTCTCTCTCTCTCTCTCTCTCTCTCTCTCTCTCTCTCTCTCTCTCTCTCTCTCTCTCTCTCTCCTTTATCTTGCCATTCTTTCCCTTTCTTATTTTATTCATATTCTTTCATTTTCTTTCATTCCTTTCTTCGCTTCTTCTCCTCCTCTTTCCCTTCCTTTCTTTGTCTTCCCTTCTCTTTCCCTTCCAAATCTTCCCTTTCATCTTACTTTCTCCATTTTCTCTACTTGTGTATTTTCTTGTGTTTATTTTCCTTCCCTTTTTTTCTCCGTTCCTGTTTTCCTTCTTTTTTTCTTCCTTTCCATTCTCCTTCCCTTCCCTTCCCTTCTCTCATTTCCGTTGTTTCTCCTTTCCTCTTCTTTCCACCACTTCCTCTTCTTCTTCCTTTCCCTGTCTTTTCTTGTCTTCCATTCTTGCTATTTCCTTGTTTTCTCTTCTTTCCTTTCCTAGTCTCTCCTCCCTTCTTCCTTCCGTACTTTTCCTATCATATCTTCTTTTTTCTTTTCTTCCCTCGCCTTCCTCTCATTTTTTTTTCCTCTTTTCTCTTACTGTATTGTCTGAAAGGAAGCTTGATGATATATTCTTTTTACAAATATTGCGTTTCGTACATTGGTAAAAGCCAGTCCACACGCAAGTTATACCCTTTCAATCTAAGAACACAAGGGTTGGTGCAGGAAGCCATCAGACCTCCACATAGCAGTCCCTGTGTGATGCATACCCGCCTGTTTCCACCTATCATCCCCATCCATGAATTAGCCTAATCCTCCTTGGTAACGTCCCCATCAGGAGTGTGGGGAAGGAAAAGGATGTTGGTGTAGTTTTAAGTGGTCTCAAGCCAGGTAAGTAATGCATTTAAGTTTGAAAATTGGAAGTAGAATAAGAAGAGAATGAATAAATAAATAAATAAAAACTGTACAACTCATTCATCTGTCCACACCTCGAATGTTACAGGGCTGGTCACCTTACTACAAAAAAAAAAAGATATTGATGAATTAAAAATGACACACACACATACACACACACACACACACACACACACACACACACACACACACACACACACACACACACACACACACACATAGTGGAGTGATCGGAGCTGGGGCATGATT
>NC_087176.1:7897500-7907500 GCF_035594125.1 Scylla paramamosain
AAAAAAAAAAAAAAGCCCACTGAGGTGCCAGTCCCGAAAGAACGGTCAAAAGAATCACTCAGAGTTGGAGGATAAGTGTCTTGAAACCTTCCTCTTGAAAGAGTTCAAGTCACAGGAAAAAGGAAATACAGAAGCTGGCAGGGAGTTCCAGAGTGTTTGCATATTGCAGTGAAAGAGTTGAAGACCTCAGTCAGATCCCCCTTCACTCTTTCACTGCAGTTGTCGTTCTTTGCTGACTGCCAGAGCGCTTTTGGCTTTTTTTTTTTTTTTTATGGATACTGAGAAAAGGCCAATTTTGTCTTTTCCAAGCTACAGAAACACTTGAAAGGCTGCAGCACAGAGGCCCGTGTTCAGAAACGCTTCGCTTTCTTACCGCCACTGCACTCAACTCAAAAGTGAAGTTACACAGGTTTTTAAGAGTGTTTTTACGGTTCTAGTGACAGATTAACAAGACTTCCACATTACTGACTGGAGAAACACTCTTGAGAACCCGCCTAAAAAATTCTAAAGCGTTTCAAAACAGTCGTGGTGGGAGAGTGAAACGTTTCAGAATATACAAAGTTAAATTAGAAAAAAAATAAGGAATCGGTTCTCAAATAGACTGGTGGATGAATGGAATGCACTCAGTAGTTAGGTTGTTAGTGCCGAGTCAATAGGAAGCCTCCAAAGATTAGGTAAATGTATGGATGGGGATGACTGGTGGAAACAGGCAAGAGAGAGAGAGAGAGAGAGAGAGAGAGAGAGAGAGAGAGAGAGAGAGAGAGAGAGAGAATGCACTTCCTTTATATTCATTTGCATACAACTTTCTTTGTCTTTCCCTTCCGTTCTCTCTCTCTCTCTCTCTCTCTCTCTCTCTCTCTCTCTCTCTCTCTCTCTCTCTCTCTCTCTCTCTCCAACACGGGAACTACTTTTCATCGCGTAGGTAATGAGGAGAAAGAGGAGGAGCCACAGTACTCCTCCTCCTCCTCCTCTTCCTCCTCCTCCTCCTCCTCCTCCTCCTCCTCCTCCACCTCCTCTCTTTTTTTCATCCTTAGAATTCAAATAAGATTCAAAACCCACACGTGAATATTATAATTTAAAAAGAATATACATCTTTATGGAGGACAACACGAGGAGGAGGAGGAGGAGGAGGAGGAGGAGGAGGAGGAGAAGAAGAAGAAGAAGAAGAAGAAGAAGAAGAAGAAGAAGAAGAAGAAGAAGAAGAAGAAGAAGAAGCAGGAGAAGCAAGGAGGGGAAGGAGAAAAGAAGGAAGAGAGAGAGACTGAAGGCAGGCAGTTAGAGGAGAGGAGTTGATGAGGGGAAGAGAGAGAGAGAGAGAGAGAGAGAGAGAGAGAGAGAGAGAGAGAGAGAGAGAGAGAGAGAGAGACACGAGTTGACCTAACCTAACCTAACCTTACCGCTTCTGATTTGTTTCCGAAAAAAAAAAAAAAGTCGGAGGCGGAGGAGGAGGAGGAGGAGGAGGAGGAGGAGGAGGAACAAGAGAAGAAGGACGGAGAGGAGGAACACAAAGAAAGAACAAACAGCAGCAGATCTGTTGCACCGTCAGAGGAAAAGGAGAGGAGGAGGAGATTAAGAAGAGATGAAGGAGAAGCAGAAGACGAAGAAGAAGAAAAGGAAAAGAGTAGAGAATAAAGGAAGAGGAGGAGGAGGAGGAGAAGGAGGAGGAGGAGGAGGAGGAGGAGGAGGAAGAGAAAGAGGAAGAGGAAGAGGAGGAAACGCGAAAAAAAAGTGGAGAGGAGAAGGAGAATAGGAAGAAGAGGAGAAAGAGAACGTGAAAACGGAAACGTAGACAAGGAGGAAGAGGAAGAGAAAAAGGAGGAAGAAGAGGAAGAATAAATATATAAAGAGAGAAATTACGTCTTTTTTAATTATTTTCTCTTCCTCTCCTTTATTTTTCTTCTTCCTTTTTCTTCGTTACGACATTTCTCGGAAAGGGTAGAAGAAGGGGACGAACAAAATTAAAAGAGAAAAAAGGAAAAGGAAAAAAAGAAATAGGTTTAAAGAGAGGACGAAAGCAAGAGAGAAGGGGATGATGAAGAGAAGAGGGAACGAAAACAAAAGTGAATGAATGAGGGAGGAAAGGTAAAATTCGAAATAAAGAAAAAGAAAGGAAAGGGAGGAAAAATCATGAGTAAATTAGGAGAGAGAGAGAGAGAGAGAGAGAGAGAGAGAGAGAGAGAGAGAGAGAGAGAGAGAGAGAGAGAGAGCTATACATAATTCAGCTCGCCACGTTCTTTTAATATGCTAATTAGCTCTCTCTCTCTCTCTCTCTCTCTCTCTCTCTCTCTCTCTCTCTCTCTCTCTCTCTCTCTCTCTCTCTCTCTCTCTCGTTTTCTTTTCCTTGCTTTGTTTTTTTTTTGGCTTATTTCTCTTTCTTTGTCTGTCTGTCTGTCTGTATGTATGTATGTATGTATGTATGTATGTATGTATGTATGTAAGTATGTATGTATGTATGTAAGTTTCTGTTACGACTATGTCTGTTTTTTTTCGTTTTATCTGTCTGTCTGTCTGTCTGTCTTTTTTGTTTGTCTGTTTCTCATTCTGGATGTGTGTGTGTGTGTGTATGTGTGTGTGTGTCTGTCCGTCTGTCTGTCTGTTAGTCTTTGGGTTTGATTCTGTTAATTTTGTTAGTTCAACCCCTTCCTCTCTCTCTCTCTCTCTCTCTCTCTCTCTCTCTCTCTCTCTCTCTCTCTCTCTCTCTCTCTCTCTCTCTCTCTCTCTCTTTCACAAGTAGGAGGACAATTCCCGCGCATCCTTTGCTGGGGTTCATTTGCCTAATTGAGCGATCCTGAGGCCCCTTATGGGAGAGAGAGAGAGAGAGAGAGAGAGAGAGAGAGAGAGAGAGAGAGAGAGAGACGGTGGACTGACACTCACTCACTCAGTAACTCACACACACACACACACGCACAGATAGACAGATACACACACACACACATTTATATACATACAGACAGACATACAGACATACAGACAGACATACAGACAGACGGACAGTTGAAGACAGCTAAGAGATACAGAAATATCATACAGAGAGAGAGAGAGAGAGAGAGAGAGAGAGAGAGAGAGAGAGAGAGAGAGAGAGAGAGAGAGTTTTCCCAGGGGGGAGGAGTCCCAAAGGGGGAGGGAAAAAATAGAGTTTTCCCCTCACATATACATTACCCAAGGGATGAAGAGAAGGAGGAGGAGGAGGAGGAGGAGGAGGAGGAGGAGGAAGAAAAAGAAAGGAGGGAGGAAAGAGGAAACAGGATATGAGGGAAATTTAAGAAAAACTCATATCACACACACACACACACACACACACACACACACACACACACACACACACACACACACACACACACACACACACCTGCCTTCTGCCTCGTTTAATTATCCGGGGTGAACAAGGCCCGGTCAGGTGTGAGAGAGAGAGAGAGAGAGAGAGAGAGAGAGAGAGAGAGAGAGAGAGAGAGAGAGAGAGAGAGAGAGAGAGAGTACAATAGGAAACTTAAATTTACTCTTGTTTTTTTTTCATGTTTGTTTCTAATAATTCATTTGTATATTTTTTTGTCTGTCTGTCTGTCTGTCTGTCTGTGTTTATCGGTCTCTTTGTCTACTTGTCTATCTATCTATCTGTCTATCTATCTATCTATCTATCTGTCTATCTGTCTATGTATCTATCTATCTATCTATCTGTCTGTCTGTCTATCTATCTATCTGTCTTTTTATCTATCTGTCTATCTGTCTATCTATCTGTCTATCGGTCTGTCTATCTATCAGTCTGTACATCTCTCTGATTCACACACTACTTATATACTCATTCTGTCATTCATAATAATACGTTCCCTGCAATGTATTCTATTTTGTTATTCATTTTTTTTTTTTATACAGTCTGACAATATTGATCAAAAGAAAAGAAAATAAAGGAAAAAAAAATTGTCGGGGAAAAAATATATAATGGAGAAGGTAGTACTCTCTCTCTCTCTCTCTCTCTCTCTCTCTCTCTCTCTCTCTCTCTCTCTCTCTCTCTCTCTCTCTCTCTCTCTCTCTCTCTCTCTCTCTGTCATTTCCATATTTATGTTGTCTTTGTCTTCTTTCTCCTCTTTCTCCTCCTCATCTTCCTTCTCCTCCTCCTCCTCCTCCTCCTCCTCCTCCTCCTCCTCCTCCTCCTCCTCCTCCTCCTCCTCCTCCTCCTCCTTTCCCTTTTCGTTTTTTGTTGACTTTTCTTCCTTCCTTCTTCCTTCCTACCTTAGTGTATAATTCTCTCTCTCTCTCTCTCTCTCTCTCTCTCTCTCTCTCTCTCTCTCTCTCTCTCTCTCTCTCTCTCTCTCTCTCTCTCTCTCTTTTAATTCTCGTAATTAGGGTTGTTTCTCCTTCTCCTCCTCCTCCTCCTCCTCCTCCTCCTCCTCCTCCTCCTCCTCCTCCTCCTCCTCCTCCTCCCAGTTAGAAGTAGTTACCTAACAGCCTTGGGAGGACCAAAAGGCAAAAGGTCTGTTGCTGTTTGGCTTCCCTTTTTATTCCTTTGTGTTCCTTTGTATTCCTCCTCCTTCTCCTCCTCCCATTCCTCCTCCTCTTTTCTTCTCTTCCTCTCACTCCCTTTTCTGATGTCTCTTCTTCCCTTCTTCCTTTCTCTTCTTACTACTCTCTCCTCTTCCTTCCTCTTCCCTTCACCTCACTTAAAATTCTTCCCCTTCCTCTCTTCCTCTCTTCTCTCTTTCCCTCGGGCGGGTCTTCTGAGACGGCGAGGACTCCCCTCTAACAAGGAGGAGGAAGAGGAGGAGGAGGAGCAGGAGGAGGAGGAGGAGGAGAAGGAGGAGGAGGAGGAGGAGGAGGAGGAGGAATACAAAAGGATGTGTTCTTCATTTCTTCCTTCCCTCATCTTCTTCCCCTTACTTATTCCCCTCATGTCCCATCTTCTTCCTTTTCTTTAACAAGGAGGAGGAGGAGGAGGAGGAGGAGGAGGAGGAAGCACAAAGGGAAACGTGTTCCATACTCCTCGTCTTCCCTCACTCATTCTCTCCTCCTCACTCTTCCTCCTCACTCTTCCTCCTCCTCCTCCTCCTCCTCCTCCTCCTCCTCTTCTTATAGTCTTCCTTCCTTGATTGTTGATTTATTCGTGGTATAAATCAATATTGAGAAACATGTATTAAGAAATGGTTAACTCTTGCACTGGTGAGGTGGACAGAATAGTGAAGGAGTGAAGATACTGGTTAACTCTTGCACTGGTGAGGTGGACAGAACAGTGATGAAGGACTGAAAATATTGGTTAACTCTTCTCTCCTTTCCTCATCTCCTTATCATCTAATCCTCTCTTATCTCCCTTTTTCTTCCTTTTTCCTCTTGTCTTCTCCTTTTTCAGGTCTTCCTTTCTCTTCTCTTCTCTCCTACTCTTCCTCCTTCCTTCTCTTTTCTTCCCTCTCTCTCTTCTTTTATTCTTATCAACACCATTTACTCTCCCCTTCTCGCTCCCTTCCCTAATCACCCCTTATTTCTCCCCTCTTCCCTCCTTTCTCTCCTCTCCCCTCTCCCCTCCCCTCCCCTCCTCTCTTCCCTCCCCTCTCCCTGTCTTCCCTCCCCTCTTTCTTAATTACCTTTTTATTTCATATCATACACTCTCCCCTCTCACTCTTCTTAATTTATCTCCCTTCTCTCTCTCTCTCTCTCTCTCTCTCTCTCTCTCTCTCTCTCTCTCTCTCTCTCTCTCTCTCTCTCTCATCTTTCACCTCGCTACTCCTTCCCTTTTCTCATCCTCCCTTTCTTCTCCCCTCCCTCTCGCAATCCCTCTCCCCTCTCCCATCCCTCATTACCTCCACTCGTTTCAGTACAGTGTTCCCCCTCCCTTCCCCACTCCCCCTCCCCTTCCCTCCCCTCCATCCCCTCCCCTCCCCTTCCCTCCCCTCCCCTCCCCTCCCTCACATACAGATAATCAATGTGGTGTTACGGCCTCCCATTACTGTCACCCTCCCATTATTTCAGAATTAATAGCCATTTTTAACCTAACCTAACCTAACCTAGCCTAACCTAAGAGAGAGAGAGAGAGAGAGAGAGAGAGAGAGAGAGAGAGAGAGAGAGAGAGAGAGAGAGAGAGAGAGAGAGAGAGATAATGTTACTACCTTGAAATCTCATGTGATCCATACTAAGTAGAGAGAGAGAGAGAGAGAGAGAGAGAGAGAGAGAGAGAGAGAGAGAGAGAGAGAGAGAGAGAGAGAGAGAGAGAGAAATATATTCACAGAAGATGAAATAAAAACTCAAATTTTAACGAGTCTTTTCACTTTTTTTTAGATTTTAATATATATTTTTTTAACTGCTCTGAACTTTTTAAGGTAACGTCAGAAAAAAATACTTTACTGTTATTTATTTACCTTCTTTCTTTCTTTCTTTCTTTCTTTCTTTCTTTCTTTATTTATTTATTCATTATTATTTTTTTAATGTAACGAATTTTTTCAACTTTTTTTAGTAATTATTATTCACTTTTTACTGCCTATCTAATACCTCTCTCTCTCTCTCTCTCTCTCTCTCTCTCTCTCTCTCTCTCTCTCTCTCTCTCTCTCTCTCTCTCTCTCTCTCTCCCTCAGGTAACGTATCCCATTTGCTTCTCTTGATCCAATTTTGAGGAGGGAAGTGAGGGAGAGAAGTGATGGTGGTGGTGGTGGTGGAGAGAGAGAGAGAGAGAGAGAGAGAGAGAGAGAGAGAGAGAGAGAGAGAGAGAGAGAGAGAGAGAGAATAATAAAATTTTAGCCAATATTGTTCCCATTTTTGTATCGCCCTTTCTCTCTCTCTCTCTCTCTCTCTCTCTCTCTCTCTCTCTCTCTCTCTCTCTCTCTCTCTCTCTCTCTCTCTCTCTCTCTCTTTTATATATTCTTAAAGATGCGTTCTCATTTATATCTGAGTGTGTGTGTGTGTGTGTGTGTGTGTGTGTGTGTGTGTGTGTGTGTGTGTGTGTGTGTGTGTGCAAACTATGTAAGTGAAATGTTATTCGAGATGAAAGGGAGAGGGAGAGGGAAGGGAGAGGGAGGGGAGAGGGAGAGGGAGAGGGAGTGGAGAGGGAGAGGGGAAGGGAAGGGAGAGAGGAAGAGAGGGATAGAGGGAGAGCGAGAGTGGAAAAGGAGAGAGAGAGAGAGAGAGAGAGAGAGAGAGAGAGAGAGAGAGAGAGAGAGAGAGAGAGAGAGAGAGAAATGAAACAAGGTAGAAGAAAGGAAAAGGAAAGAGGGAAGGAATGATAGAGAAAGAAAAAAAGAGGAAGAGGGAGAGAAAAGGAGAGAAAAAGTGGAGTGTGGAGAAGAGAGGGAAGATGATATGAAAAATGAGAGGAGGAGGAGGAGGAGGAGGAGGAGGAGGAGGAGGAGGAGGAGGAGGAAGAAGAGAAGGAGGAAGAGGAGGAGAGATAGAAACCACCTGTTTATCCGCCCTCTCTCTCTCTCTCTCTCTCTCTCTCTCTCTCTCTCTCTCTCTCTCTCTCTCTCTCTCTCTCTCTCTCTCATTTCTCCTTCCTCCTTCCTTCTCCCTCTTCATTCCATTATCAGAAATCCCCGTTCTCCTCCTCCTCCTCCTCCTCCTCCTCCTCCTCCTCTCCTAGAACTATTATTATTATTATTTTCCCTTCCACACCTTTCTTTTCTTCTTTTATATTTTCCTTCATTTCCTTCTTCCTCCTTTTTCCTCTTCCCTTATATCGCTGTTTTATTCGTCTTCCTTTCCTAGTTCTTCCTTTCTTTTCATTCTTCCCTTCTCTCTTCTATCACTTATTTTTTCCCTTCTTTCTTTCCCTTCCTTTGTTATTATTACCGGTTATTCTTCTCCTTTTTTTTTCCCTTTCCTCTCCCTTTCTTTTTTTATTGTCCTTTCGTCTTTCTGTTCCTTTGCATCAGTCTCCCTCTTTTCCTCTCCTTCCTTCCTTCCTATCACCCCTTCCCCTCCTGTTCCCCTTCCTTCCCCTTTCCTTCCCCTTCCCTCCCATTGAGTTCTTCCTTCAATCCTCACTCCAACACAGCACCAACACAGCCCACTGCTCTTGACTTCATTCACACCTTACTTTACTCTCTCTCATTTTTCTCGCCTCCTGCTGGTGCTGCTGGTGCTGCAAGGCGAGGGAGGGTGCAGAAGGAGTTGTTCTACGTGGTGTGTGCGTGGGTGGCGTGTGGCGTGCGTGTGGTGAGCGTACGGGAGGCTGAAGTTTGAGCTGGTAACGATAGTTGGGACGACGCGGCCCTCACCTGAGTTCAATCAATAAACGCGTGTTTGTTTACATTTGACCTAGCCAACGTCATCTGTCCCGCCTCCTCTCTCTCTCTCTCTCTCTCTCTCTCTCTCTCTCTCTCTCTCTCTCTCTCTCTCTCTCTCTCTCAACTCTTTTTTTCTCTTCCTCCTATTTCTATGTTTTTCTTCGTTTTTTTCTCTCTTTTCTCTCCTCTTTTCCTTCCTTTCTTCTCTTTTCTTTTCCTCTTCCTCTCCTCTGCTAAATGTTGCCAGTTTAGGTTTGTATTGCACGATTGTGCTGTCTTTTGCCGCTATTCTCTCTCTCTCTCTCTCTCTCTCTCTCTCTCTCTCTCTCTCTCTCTCTCTCTCTCTCTCTCTCTCTCTCTCTCTCAAGTAATTATTGTTCTGGTTAATAAGAGGTCTCTCCTCCTCCTCCTCCTCCTCCTCCTCCTCCTCCTCCTCCTCCTCTTCCTTTCTCCTCCTCCTCCTCCATCAGTCTTCCTTATCATATCCTTATCTTCATCTTTCTTTATGTTTATCGTCTTCTTCCTCTTCCTCCTCCACCTCCTCCTCCTCCTTCCACCTCTTCCTCTTTTCGTAAACAGCTGATAATCCCTTTTCATCTTATCTTTCCACTAATCCAAAGAGGGAGAGAGAGAGAGAGAGAGAGAGAGAGAGAGAGAGAGAGAGAGAGAGAGAGAGAGAGAGAGAGAGAAACCTAACCAAAACCTAACTTAACCTAACCTAACAAAACCTAACCTAACTTATATCCTTGAGTTAAAATTCTCTCTCTCTCTCTCTCTCTCTCTCTCTCTCTCTCTCTCTCTCTCTCTCTCTCTCTCTCTCTCTCTCTCTCTGAAAACACTCCCAGAACCATAATAGTTTATACCCAAAAGTTTCATTTCTCTCTCCTTTTTCCACCATTTCTTCTCTTCCCTCCCTCTCTCCTTCCCTCCCTCTCTCCTTCCCTCCCTCCTGACATGCGCAACCCCTCGTCTCCCCTCTCCCCCGTCCCTTCCCCCACAAAAACGCGGACTTTGTTAATTTTCTTTTCTTTTGTTATATTTCATGTATTGTGTGTGGCCACGCTGTTCACGTTGTTGTTGTTGTTGTTGTTGTTGTTGTTGTTGTTGTTGTTGTTGTTGTTCTAATTTTTCTTGTAGCGGTAATAGTAGTTGTAGTAGAAGTAGTGGTAGTGATGGTGGTAGTAATGATAGTAGTAGTAGTAGTAGTAGTAGTAGTAGTAGTAGTAGTAGTAGTTGTAGCATGGTGGTGGTGGTGGTGGTGGTGGTGGTAGTGGTGGTTATACTTCTTCTTCTTCTTCTTCTTCTTCTTCGTCTCCTTGTCATTATTATCTTTCTTCTTCTTCTTCTTCTTCTTCTTCTTCTTCTTCTTCTTCTTCTTCTTCCTCTTCTTCTTCTTCTTCTTCATCTTCTTGTTTTTCTTATTCTTGTTCTTCTTCATCTTCCACTTCCCATTTCTTATTGATAGTTAATTGTTATTGTTATCATTATTATTTTTTTCCTTTCACTTGTCTTTCTTGTGTTTAAAATATACAAAATCGTGTGTGTGTGTGTGTGTGTGTGTGTGTGTGTGTGTGTGTGTGTGTGTGTGTGTGCGCGCGCGCTATATACATATGCTCATTTACGCATACATAAAGACAGACAGACAGACAGACAGACAGACAGATACAGACAGATAGACAGACAGACAGACAGACAGATACATACAGACAGACAGACAGACAGACAGACAAACAGAAAGACAGGCAGACAGACAAACAGACAAACAGACAGACAGACAGACAGACAGACAGACAGACAGA